>NC_052506.1:78175894-78373394 GCF_014356525.2 Nilaparvata lugens
GTTTAGGGTAGTAAGGAGGTAAAAACTCAAAAGTCCCCACCCCTACCCCTTGTGCAATGGTGGAGGGGGTGGTTTCAAGGTACCAATTTTTGGTTTCTCGTATGCAACTCAAAAACTATGTATCCTAAGGACTTGACTGTCATATAACAAATTAAAGCTCACATAATTTCCTACAATATTCATTCTATAACTTTTTTTATATCTTCTCTATTTTTCGAGATATTCGCTCTTGGAGGTGTGACATTTTTGAAAAGAATACGTTTGCCATAAATTTTTTTATATTTTTGCTCTTATAACTTTTTAAAATTCGATGGAAAAAATCCATGCTAATTATGAGCTTATAGAACATTGAATTCTCTTCAATTTGATGCATAATTTCACACTTTTACGAATTTCTCTGCACCTTTTGCAGCAGCTTTAGTGTTGAGTATGAAATCTCCATTTTTGCAACAATAGACCAATTGACAAAGGAATTTGAAGGGAATGATTTAAACAAAATTTTTGACTTTGCAGCTTTGTTGAGACTAGTTAAGAGGAGAACACATCAAAAGTCCCCATTCCTCACTCATGTGCTATGGGGATGAGGGTGGTTTAAAAGTTGCATTTTTCAGCGTTCTGCTTCCACGCTCATATCTTGAGAACAATGCATTCAACCGACATAACTAAAAACTCAAAAATAAAGCTTGATTAATTCCCTACACTTTTTGTTCAGTGGAATTTTGTGATATTCCCAACAGTTCCCGAGATATCCTCTCTTGAAGTTGTTGATAATACTAAAAGTTATTGAATGTCACAATTTGAGGCTCGATTTTTATTTATATAGATTATGGATAACTGTAAATAAAATTTATTTTTATTTTTATTTAAGTTATTGAATAACTAAAATTTATTGCAAATGCTCTCTATAACAACATTAATAAACTTAATTCATATTAATTTAGAAATTAAACTAACTTTATCAATAATTACATTGGTGAGTATATCTTGTTTATTCATTCTCAATTCACAGATTGCCGTAGCAGACCTCACGCATTTTTCTCATCCACAAGTATCTGATGTCACCTGTTCTAGTTTGTTGATTCAGTTGAATCATAATTTACTCTCAAAAACTGTTATTTGTTTTATCCAAGATCAAAAACTCACTTATGTTAATAAAAAACTCACTTATCTATATATATAAAAGCGAAATGGCACTCACTCACTGACTGACTGACTCACTCATTCGCATAACTAAAAATCTACCGGACCAAAAACGTTTAAATTTGGTAGGTATGCTAAGTTGGCCCTTTAGAGGCGCACTAAGAAATCTTTTGGCAATATTTTAACTCTAAGGGTTGTTTTTAAGGGTTTAAAGTTCGTCTTTTAGCATGTATATTCTTCTTCTCCCAATCTCTTAATTTTATTATAATTGAAATTTCCATATCATATGTTACTATAGAACTATAATCTAGATAGAGTACCTCTTCGAAACAGTTGTTAACTGGCAACTAAATTAATAATTTTGTCAGGTTGGCATTAAGTTGAGTTGACTTTTTTAGGTTGGCACCAAGTTGGAGATTTAAATGCATTTATCGCGGAAAAATTGATTGGACACTGCTACTTCAATCCTGGGAATATATTATTACTAGCCGTCAGGCTCGCTTCGCTCGCCATATCCGTTTAGCCAGACGTTTAGTCTGGACCCCCGACTGGATTGTTTTAACATATGATAAAAATGCTCATTCGCTCGCCTGCTGATGTCATTCTTGGACAATCCAGTCAGGGGTCCAGGGGGCGGAGCCCCCTGGCTAGACGGATATGGCGAGCGAAGCGAGCCTGCTGATGTCATTCTTGGACGATCCAGTCGGGGGTCCAGGGGGCAGAGCCCCCTGGCTAGACGGATATGGCGAGCGAAGCGAGCCTGACGGCTAGTGAGATAATAAACTCAGTTCACCTTTGAATTTGTATCCCATATGATAATTTATCCAGTTCCGTGATAATCTTTCCATCTGATAAAAATTATTTCTCAACTAATTTCAAATTAATTTGTTTCAATCAAGAATATTATAATTTCTCCAGCATTATTTAGTTCATTTGATTATTTTTATTTTATTTTCAATCACCTATTGAATTTGTTTTTCAAATGTGGGAATATTGATACTGAAGGGCACGCATCATAAAAAATATTGAAACCCTCCCTTATAGAAATAGACACGGCCAGACATCTGTGTAATCATGCAATAATTCACCTGTCAGCTGATTGATTATGAATAATTCTATAGTCTGATTAATCCTATCTTCAAAGTAGATGTTATATATACTGATATCAGAGTATGGAGGAATACTCCTAATCCATATACCATACTCCTACTCCTACCTTTCCATATTATCATTAAAATTCAAAATTTCAAAAACCTTGTGTATACATCGACGCACAGTTGAAAAAGGAATATTCCTGCCAAATCTCATCGAATTCTATCAACTCTTTTGGACGTAATCGCGTTTCATACAGACAAAAGAAAATCAGAGTTAAAACATAGACCTCACTACGTTCGGTGAGTTATCTGCTTTCATATGATATAAGAAATACCCAGTCTGAATCCATTTGATGAAAAAGTTGAATACTGACTGGCTAGTGATGTCTTTTTCAATCCTGGTGTTTATTAAAGTTTTTGTAATATTTTGAATGTATGAAAATCAATGTCATGTATTTGTTTAATTACCCGTGCCAATAAATTATTAATTAAAAAATGTTGTAGATTCGCATAATTATATTAATACCTACACATTACCCAGTAAATCAAGACTAATTTCTTAAATTAAGAGAATTCATCTCTATAGCATGGAGCAGGGTTTCACCAAAGACACTATCATATACAGAAATCTAATGGCAGTGGAGAAAGATAGTAGAACAGCGTTGCCAATTCTCTGCCTTGTCACTGTCTTCTATGGAGGATATCTGCTACTGATATATCTGATTTAATATTAACAGGAAAATATTGTTTAGAGTGATGAATTATATTTTATTCCCCATGAAAATAAATTTGCCAAAGATTAAATACTGAGTTTTCATAATAATTATTGATATTGAATATTTTGTTAATTGATTGTAATTCTACATGGTTAGAAAAGGATCTGGAAATGTTGCAGAACTAGAAAAGGATAGAGCTTTCTGCAATGAAGTATGATAGACGAGGAAAGCAACACCAATGTTAATCAAATACTGCCATTATAACGTGGACCTCACCATAGGAGAGCTAATGAGGGAGAAGCAGAGGATCAAGCTGCATGACGTTGTGTTGATGGTGGGGAAAATATCAACATGATACTATTTTATCAAATTACTTGATAATTTTATTGTGGATGATGACCATGTGAGCAGGTAATGCTTGTGAGTAGGTAATGGAAAGTGCGAGGTTGATTTCATAAGGCTGGCCACTAACGGTGAGACATGCATGATACACATATTGTCATAGATTGTTGTGTCATTACAGCAAAAGGCTTCCAGCAAAATTTGTTGAGGTTAGGTTTCTGCATCTCCAAATTTATATTGCTTATTTTTGACGTGACAACGTCTTATAAATTGGTTTGCCGGGAGACACTTCAAGAAACTGCGTTACGTTCCCACGTTATGCGCTCACAATGAGAGCGAGTGAGAGCGTTCGTTTCGGTTCACGGTCGTCTGGAAAGAGCACGAATAGGAGCAGTGGCGAGCAACGCTCGCAGCAGCAAGCCCAGCAACCCGAAGCATTCACCTGGAGAGAGAGTGAAACGGAGCAGTCAACCTGCGCAGGCGCCGCAAGCAATCTCCTGCGACTGCACCACTAATTCAAAATGTCAAGTCAATGGTTGTCTCTCTCGCTCTTAGGTGGGCGCGGACTAACCATGCCCGAGTGGAAGGGACGCGTGCCTCTCACTCACTCTCATTGTGAGTTATTATTTCATCCTTCTTCCTACTATACGAATGAATATTCACATTGAAATTATTTTACCACTCAAAGTCGTTGTCACGTAAAACTTTCGCCCGTATACCGACTATACAGGCAACCATGCAATTTTTCTTTGCTGCACTATTTGAGTTTAAGTTTTCATTTATCTAAAAAAAAACAGGTCAGGTGACCTTTGGTGACCGGTAGGGGTCACTAAGAGGACGAACCGAACACCACTTGATCTGGAGGCAGACCGGGATCAGTGACAAAGGCTCGTCTGGAAGACACTAGGAGACCATTTCTGACTAGTTTTGACCTGTTGTCATGCACTACAACGACGGTGATGACTGCCACTACTCTCCCAACACTCCTAGCGACTCCCCTCCCTCCAGGTAGTGCCAAAGCATGGCCTATCACCTCTCAGAAAGGAGAGAATTTCAGTGTTGTGACGGTTGTCATCGTGGTGTATGTGGAGGACACCCAACACCGCGAGGAGCCCAGCCGTCCCCAACCACCCGCCGGCACACACCACACTGTGAGCAGCATCCCCCACTCCGCCCCTCCACAGACGCCAGTCCAGGGCAACCCTGGCAATTTGAATAGAGGAGTGGGGAGGTGTGAGCCGATACTTACTCAGAACCTCAAAAAATCTTGTTTGAAGCCTTTAGCTGTGATGAAACGACAATATGGACGACATTTGTGTGCACACACATGTTCAATACACTTGTCCTGTTATTAGTGACCACCTTACTAGGAAACACAGTAAAATGAATTTGAATGAGCACACGTAAAGTCACAAATTTTCAGCTAGTAGTTGTTTCTCCTTTATGTGTTCTTATATGTTTTTTCAAATTACTTGATCCAGCACATTTATAGTCACAATACTTGCAGCTGAAAGGTGTTTCTCCTGTATGTGTTCTGATATGTAATTTCAAAGTACCAGATTGAGCACATTTATAGTCACAATACTCGCAGCTGAAAGGCCTTTCTCCTGTATGTGTTCTGATATGTTCCTTCAAATTACTTGATTGAGCACATTTATAGTCACAATACTCGCAGCTGAAAGGTGTTTCTCCTGTATGTGTTCTGACATGTTTTTTCAAATCACTTGATCGAGCACATTTATAGCCACAATACTCGCAGCTGAAAGGTGTTTCTCCTGTATGTGTTCTGATATGTGATTTCAAAGCACTTGATCGAGCACATTTATAGCCACAATACTCGCAGCTGAAAGGTGTTTCTCCAGTATGTGTTCTGATATGTTCCTTCAAAGTACCAGATTGAGTAAATTTATAGTCACAATACTCACAACTGAGAGGCTTTTCCCCAGTGTGATTTCTCATATGTCTCTTCAAATGAGTTATCCGTGTAGTTTTATAGCTGCAGTCAGCACAGCTGTAAAGCTTGATCTTTTTGCCAGCCACAGATGGCTCAGTGCACTCTTCCATGGGGGAGATTGAATGTGCATTCAGTCCACCCACTTCTGTTGCATTAGCAGTTTCAGATGTGCTGCAGTTTGAAGGCCACATCTCCGGTTCACTCTCCACTGAACATCCTTCTGCCTCTTGCTCAACTGCAAACACCAATAATGCAACTTGTAGATGATTAAAGCAGAATAAAGACAATAAAGTAATGATAAAATATAGTGCAAAACAATCACACAATTGTCCTTGCCTCACCTCAATCATACCGCATTAATTATCATAATCATTATTCATCAATTGATAAAATAGTTTATACAAACCAAGAGTTTTGCAGCCGATTGCAGAAATAGTATATACACTAGCCGTCAGGCTCGCTTCACTCGCCATATCCGTCTAGCCAGGGGACTCTGCCCCCTGGACCCCCGACTGGATCGTCCAAGAATGAGATCAGCAGGCGAGCGAATGCTCGCCTGCATTTTTATTTGGGCAATTTTATCGTATGTTAGGACAATCCAGTCGGGGGTCCAGACTAAACGGCTGGCTAAACGGATATGGCGAGCGAAGCGAGCCTGACGGTTAGTAATATAATATTCCCAGGATTGAAGTAGCAGTGCCCAATCAATTTTTCCGCGATAAATGCATTTAAATCTTCAACTTGGTGCCAACCTAACAAAGTCAACTCAACTTAATGCCAACCTCACTAAATTATTAATTTAGTTGCCAGTTAACAACTGTTTCAAAGAGGTACTCTATCTAGATTATAGTTCTTTAGTAACATACGATATGGAAATTTCAATTATAATTAAGAGATTGGGAGAAGAAGAATATACATGCTGAAAGACGAACTTTAAACCCTTAAAAACAACCCTTGGAGTTAAAATATTGCCAAAAGATTTCTTAGTGCGCCTCTACAGGGCCAACTGAACATACCTACCAAATTTGAACGTTTTTGGTCCGGTAGATTTTTAGTTATGCGAGTGAGTGAGTGAGTGAGTGAGTCAGTCAGTCAGTGAGTGAGTGCCATTTCGCTTTTATATATATAGATAAAACACATTATAGTGTTAAATATTCGGTTGGATTATGAACAATCAGAGAAATAATAATAATAATAATAACAAATAAATTATGCCATGAGCTACTTTTTTATTGAATAATGATCCATGATTGCGTATCCAGACCATGGGTTTCTCTCAAAATTGACATACATATAGGTTGAATTGTCTGAAAATGATTGGCTATGTATATGGCTGCCTATCTCTTTTGTTTCAAAACACAAAAATACTGTTGAATAAATAGGAAATTTTACCTGCGTTTTGACACAAACTGTAAGAAATGTGCATCAAAATTACAACTATAAACTGACATGAAATTGTGAGCTCTGGTTTGATGAGTGGCGCATCCACTATTCATCGACTACTCAGAAGAGCAACATGGCTACAATTGGCAAACACAGCACATTATTGCATATCAGTTGTGCTGGAAATAGGATGATAATCTGTAGTGAACACAAGTAATCAAGTGAAGGGCAATTCATTGAAACAATAAGACGTTGATGTTGTCAATACCACTATGTATCCAGGGTGTCCCAAAAGTAAAGTGCCAAACTTCGGGAATAGGTTCTATGGGTCAAAACATAGGAAAAATGTGGAATATTTTTTTCCTAAAACGCTTCGTTTACAAGATATTGGCCATTTTGTATTTTTTACAAAATAATTTTTATCTTCAAAGTTTTCCAACCGATCGCAATAAAAATCGGTAGGTATGTTCAAATGAGAGAGATGAACTGTAGAAAAAATATTCAACTTTGTCCAATACGGAAATTCAAAATGGCGGTCATTTTAAACTTTCAATCCAAAATTGCGGGAGAACGGTGATAGATAGAGAAATTTAACAAGAAAAATTTTTTAGGAAATTTCATTTACAATCATTCAACACCAAAAAAATGAGAATCGGACAAAGCATATACAATGAAATGTGTGTTACGAGGCAGCAAAACATCAATTCGTTGTAAATAGAAAGGAAGCCTACCAGTCTGTATTAACATCAAATTATAATTTTCTTGTGTTTGGATGAAAAAAATTTGTTTTTAATATTTTTAATAGCTTACTGTGATGTACTCATGTTTTGCTGCCTAGTAACACACATTTCATTGTATCTCTGTTATGCTTTGTCCGATTCTCATTTTTTTGGTTTTGAATGATTGTAAATGAAATTTCCTGAAAAAAGTTTCTATTGTTAAATTTCTCTATCTATCACCGTTCTCCCGCAATTTTGGATTGAAAGTTTAAAATGGCCGCCATTTTGAATTTTCGTATTGGACAAAGTTGAATATTTTTTCTACAGTTCATCTCTCTTATTTGAACATACCTACCGATTTTTATAGCGAATACAAAATGGCGAATATCTCGTAAACGAAGCGTTTTAGGAAAAAAATTATTCCACATTCTCTTTGTTTTGACCCATAATAGAACCTATTCCCGAAGTTTGGAACTTTACTTTTGGGACACTATGTATAGTGGTATATAATATACCACAATATATCCTCACATACAATCAAATTATTGAAGAAATGTGTATAAATGCAACTTATACCTTTAACTGTTGCTATGGCAACCAAATCTGATAGCTATTACCCTACATAATGAATTATTGACCGAGCGAAGTGAGGTCTAAGATTCAAGTCGACGGTTTGGCAATTCTCTTAATGTTTAAATGCTTATATGTTGCGCATTTACGGCGAAACGCGGTAATAAATTTTGATGAAATTTGACAGGTATGTTCCTTTTTAAATTGCGCGTCGACGTATATACAAGGTTTTTGGGAATTTTGCATTTCAAGGATAATATAAAAGGAAAAAGGAGCCTCCTTCATACGCCAATATTAGAGTAAAAATCAGACTATAAAATTATTCATCATAAATCAGCTGTCGATAGATTATAAATTACATACCATGACGCAAGCAATTCAATATCTCAATGTAACTTGGTAAAAATTCTGCTGTGGCGCACTCACACAACTTCCCTTGCCGTTATGAAAATTGATCACCTGACGCTATAGTGAGGTCCACGTTATAATGACAGTATTTGATCAACTTTAGTTTTGCTATACTTGTCTATCATTCGACAAAGCCGGTGGTACTATCCTTTTCTAGGTCCACAACGATGCCAATTATGTTTTTGACAGTGTAGAAATAAAATTAATAAATGCAGAGAATCGGCATCGCTATTCTCCTATCTTTATCTACTGCCATTATAACGTGGACCTCACTATAGTGTAAACGCGCAACTCAAGTCAAAGATCTGAGCCAGCTGGTGACAGGACAATAACGCTGGATACACACGGGATCTGTTATCTCTTCATAGTGAATGATTGAAAAGAATCAACAGTAGCCAACAGTTTGCAATTGAATAATTACATTTTCTCAAATTACAAGCTTATTTTCAATTTTAGGTGAAATGTTACTGGACATTAATTAGAGAGATTTCCAAGCTCAATCTTTTCCACTCGAAATTTTTCGTTTGAATTATATCTGAGACCTAATAATTGGAAATCTAAAATCAAACTTTGCATAGATGGGGCGGATCTACTGAAATTTTTACAGATATGGGACTTGTGGCAGTTGATATAGCTTATCAATGACTATTTTAGGTATAAATTTGATCAAAATCGTTGAAGCCATTTTCGAGAAAATCGCGAAAAACCCTGTTTTGGACAACATTTTCGCCGTTTTAGCCGCCATCTTGAATCGCATTTGATCGAAATTGTTTGTGTCGGATCCTTATAGGGGAAGGACCTTAAGTTCCAAATTTCAACTCATTCCGTTAATTTGGAGATGAGATATCGTGTACACAGACGCACATACACACACACATACAGACCAATACCCAAAAACCACTTTTTTGGACTCAGGGGACCTCGAAACGTATAGAATTTTACAAATTGGGGTACCTTAATTTTTTTCGGAAAGCAATACTTTCCTCACCTATGGTAATAGGGCAAGGAAAGTAAAAATCTGTGTAGACTATTAATTGCATGCCTCATTGAATGCAGTTTTTATGCACTATTAAATGAACTCTTGATTACGTGCAATAGCGCATGCGATTAAATTGTCTCTCGAACTTTCTCTGCTTTGAACTCGGGCTGTCCTGTTGCCAGTATGTCTTGAAAGGAGATTAGATTTTGATGTTGGCATTTTTGATTCACCAACCCGAACAGCCATTAGCCGTTTTCACACCAATATCTCGCCGACACGACATACAGACAGCATTTACTCTGATGGACAGTATAAGAGCAGGCTGCGGTTTATAACTGCGCGAGGTCTACTGTTCACATAACTATTAGTTCCTTCATTTCCAGTTATGTGTTATTATCATTGATGAATGAAAATGAATGAAATAAAACACGGATCTCACCATATTCTTCCTCTTTGATGAATATTAGATTATAGCCAGGGATTAGATAATGTTGTTGGCTGAAATCATCATCAGTTGGAGAGCATGCAGTGCTGCACTCTGGCGCTGGTTCTTGGCTGCTATCATTCTCCTGCTTAACTCTCGCCATCTGCAATATTGACATCACAAACAATGAGGAGACAATCGATTATTGTTACCCTTCATGTAAAAGACGCAAATATTGGTGAAGGAGCAGCAGCTACTCAATTTGACAGCAGTCTTGAGTTATATCACGATAATTGCAGTTTAATGATAGCAATTGTATTGGATCAAAAAAATAATGAAATTTAAAGCTAAGGCCTGCCATTCACGTTAAGGTTTGCCAAAGAGCTATAACTGTACAGATATTCGTCTCCACCCTGCAGTACACCTGGACAGGCAAGAGATACTACTGTGCACTGGGTGAGTGAGGGGTAGTTGAAGTTGAAATAGCAGCCATCAAGTTCTGCTCTCTCTATATTAAGATAAACTGATTGCTAGTTTGGTGCGTGTAAACAGAAAACAGACAAGAACGCTAGTCAAAATACTTACAACTTATTGTATAACAATGAAGTATGGACTTTCATCTGTATTCATACACTTGTAGGTTCAACTCATACTTACGCGACTCAGGTCGAGAAGAGACTCGTCTCTAGTCGAGAGCATGTGTTTCCAAATGGTGACACTCAGATCAGTTGATTCTAGTCTCCGCGATTTTCACCATTTGAAAACACATGCTCTCGACTAGAGTCGAGTCTCTTCTCAACCTGATTCGCGTAAGTGTGAGTTGCCCCCTGTGGGTTGGGGGAGCTTTGAGTCGAACATCGTACTCAAGAATGTGTTGAAAACCAGAATTCACCCACAGTATCCCTGCTTGTCGTAGGGGGCGACCAAAAGGGACCCCAAGGCAACTCCAGAAGTTGCCTTGCCTTCAAACCCAAGGTATCTGCCCCATCAGAGCAGTTTCGGAGGGACAAAAAGAAAAATCTGGTGTGGTACACTCACACAACTTTCCTTGCCGTTATGAAAATTGATCACCTGACGCTATAGTGAGGTCCTCGTTATAATGACAGTATTTGATCAACTTTAGTTTTGCTATACTTGTCTATCATTCGACAAAGCCGGTGGTACTATCCTTTTCTAGGTCCACAACGATGCCAATCATGTTTTTGACAGTGTAGAAATAAAATTAATAAATGCAGAGAATCGGCATCGCTATTCTCCTATCTTTATCTACTGCCATTAAACGTGGACCTCACTATAGTGTAAACGCGCAACTCAAGTCAAAGATCTGAGCCAGCTGGTGACAGGACAATAACGCTGGATACACACGGGATCTGTTATCTCTTCATAGTGAATGATTGAAAAGAATCAACAGTAGCCAACAGTTTGCAATTGAATAATTACATTTTCTCAAATTACAAGCTTATTTTCAATTTTAGGTGAAATGTTACTGGACATTAATTAGAGAGATTTCCAAGCTCAATCTTTTCCACTCGAAATTTTTCGTTTGAATTATATCTGAGACCTAATAATTGGAAATCTAAAATCAAACTTTGCATAGATGGGGCGGATCTACTGAAATTTTTACAGATATGGGACTTGTGGCAGTTGATATAGCTTATCAATGACTATTTTAGGTATAAATTTGATCAAAATCGTTGAAGCCATTTTCGAGAAAATCGCGAAAAACCCTGTTTTGGACAACATTTTCGCCGTTTTAGCCGCCATCTTGAATCGCATTTGATCGAAATTGTTCGTGTCGGATCCTTATAGGGGAAGGACCTTAAGTTCCAAATTTCAACTCATTCCGTTAATTTGGAGATGAGATATCGTGTACACAGACGCACATACACTCATACACACACACATACAGACCAATACCCAAAAACCACTTTTTTGGACTCAGGGGACCTCGAAACGTATAGAATTTTACAAATTGGGGTACCTTAATTTTTTTCGGAAAGCAATACTTTCCTCACCTATGGTAATAGGGCAAGGAAAGTAAAAATCTGTGTAGACTATTAATTGCATGCCTCATTGAATGCAGTTTTTATGCACTATTAAATGAACTCTTGATTACGTGCAATAGCGCATGCGATTAAATTGTCTCTCGAACTTTCTCTGCTTTGAACTCGGGCTGTCCTGTTGCCAGTATGTCTTGAAAGGAGATTAGATTTTGATGTTGGCATTTTTGATTCACCAACCCGAACAGCCATTAGCCGTTTTCACACCAATATCTCGCCGACACGACATACAGACAGCATTTACTCTGATGGACAGTATAAGAGCAGGCTGCGGTTTATAACTGCGCGAGGTCTACTGTTCACATAACTATTAGTTCCTTCATTTCCAGTTATGTGTTATTATCATTGATGAATGAAAATGAATGAAATAAAACACGGATCTCACCATATTCTTCCTCTTTGATGAATATTAGATTATAGCCAGGGATTAGATAATGTTGTTGGCTGAAATCATCATCAGTTGGAGAGCATGCAGTGCTGCACTCTGGCGCTGGTTCTTGGCTGCTATCATTCTCCTGCTTAACTCTCGCCATCTGCAATATTGACATCACAAACAATGAGGAGACAATCGATTATTGTTACCCTTCATGTAAAAGACGCAAATATTGGTGAAGGAGCAGCAGCTACTCAATTTGACAGCAGTCTTGAGTTATATCACGATAATTGCAGTTTAATGATAGCAATTGTATTGGATCAAAAAAATAATGAAATTTAAAGCTAAGGCCTGCCATTCACGTTAAGGTTTGCCAAAGAGCTATAACTGTACAGATATTCGTCTCCACCCTGCAGTACACCTGGACAGGCAAGAGATACTACTGTGCACTGGGTGAGTGAGGGGTAGTTGAAGTTGAAATAGCAGCCATCAAGTTCTGCTCTCTCTATATTAAGATAAACTGATTGCTAGTTTGGTGCGTGTAAACAGAAAACAGACAAGAACGCTAGTCAAAATACTTACAACTTATTGTATAACAATGAAGTATGGACTTTCATCTGTATTCATACACTTGTAGGTTCAACTCATACTTACGCGACTCAGGTCGAGAAGAGACTCGTCTCTAGTCGAGAGCATGTGTTTCCAAATGGTGACACTCAGATCAGTTGATTCTAGTCTCCGCGATTTTCACCATTTGAAAACACATGCTCTCGACTAGAGTCGAGTCTCTTCTCAACCTGATTCGCGTAAGTGTGAGTTGCCCCCTGTGGGTTGGGGGAGCTTTGAGTCGAACATCGTACTCAAGAATGTGTTGAAAACCAGAATTCACCCACAGTATCCCTGCTTGTCGTAGGGGGCGACCAAAAGGGACCCCAAGGCAACTCCAGAAGTTGCCTTGCCTTCAAACCCAAGGTATCTGCCCCATCAGAGCAGTTTCGGAGGGACAAAAAGAAAAATCTGGTGTGGTACACTCACACAACTTTCCTTGCTCATTGAACTGTAAGCCTCATTCTCAAACGAGAATAATTTAGGGGAATAACATCATGACAATTATTGGCGGCAACATATTATTTGCATCTACGATCAGACTACTGTATATGTGTATATATAATTATTGTTTTCAGAGTACTTTTTCCTTCGTGTAAATTGTGAAATTAAATGATTTTTTCAAAAGTCGTCAAAACAGCTGTTCTACAGATGAAATATCTTGACTATGACTGTGTACTTTTTATAAACTGTTCTACCTACCTCATGCACGAGATGGAGGTTACAAAGTCCATTTCTCAAGGATAGGGTGGACCCCCCATTAGTTCTCCAGGAAAAAGACTCATGCCAGTTCATAGATCTGATAAATAACTATACAGGGTATGAATTTGAAAAAAAATCGTTAGAGCCGTTTTTGAGAAAATCGTGAAAAACATGGTTTTTAGTCATTATCCGCCATTTTTCTCAATAATATTACGGAGCTACTGAAATTTCCCCAGAAATGAGACTCATGTCAGTTGATAGGGCATATAGATAGCTATCTATGATATAAATTTGAAGAAAATCGTTAGAGCCGTTTTCCAGAAAACCGTGAAAAACATGGTTTTTTCGTCATTATCCGCCATTTTTCTCAAGAATATTACAGAGCTCCTGAAATTTTCTCAGGAATGACAATCTTGCCAGTTGATAGGGCTTATAAATAGCTATCCATGGTATAAATTTGAAGAAAATCGTTAGAGCCGTTTTTGAGAAAACCGTGAAAAACATGGTTTTTTCGTCATTATCCGCCATTTTTCTCAAGAATATTACAGAGCTCCTGAAATTTTCCCAGAAATGAGACTCATGCCAGTTGATAGGGCTTATAAATAGCTATCCATGGTATGAATTTGAAGAAAAACGTTAGAGCCGTTTTCGAGAAAAACGTGAAAAACATGGTTTTTTAGTAATTATCCGCCATTTTTTCCGCCATCTTGAATTGAATTTCATTGAATTTCTTATTGTCGGATCCTCATGGTATAAGGACCTTAAGTTTAAAATTTCAAGTCAATCGGTTGATTAGGAATGGAGTTATCGTGTTCACAAACATACACACATACACACACACAGACCAACACCCAAAAATCATGTTTTTGGTCTCAGGGGGACTTGAAACTTATAGAAAACTTGAAATCAGGGTACCTTATTTTTTTTTTTTTTGGAAAGCAATACTTTCCTTACCTATGGTAATAGGGCAAGGAAAGTAAAAATCCAAGAGACCAGAGATGGGTGAAACTCCAGCACAAATGCGGGTTAAGAGGCTGAATCGAGGACTAATCAGTCTGAAGAGACTGCCAAGCATATCACATTGGATTGCGACAAGCAACCAGGTGATGAATTGGATGTTAGTATAGGGAAAAACTCCAGGTTCTCGTAAAGGACACAGGTATTGGTTTGCCTAACTAACATACTACTTGGGAACACAATAAGCTTCGTTTGACGTGTGGGGTTCTTTGAAACTTTGGATCCTTGAATCCGTCCCTTCAAAAACGATAAACAATAAGTGTGAGTTGAGCCTTAATGTTATTGACAATATTGCAATATAGACATTGATTGTGTTCCTTGAATTTGAAGGAAATAGAATTCTATCCATCTATTCCAAACAAGCTGGTCTTCCTGTGGGACTCCACACAATTCAAGCCTGCGCTAATAATAACAACAACCGAATCTGGAAGAAAAGTTTTCATTCAGCAATAAGTTTTAATTATAATTTAATAAGAAAATCTCAAACTTAGCTGCATTATTTATTTATTCTAGTCAAGATAGAATACATGCCTGATTAGAAGTTGAACCATTGTGCGAGGATGACTCATCTTTGACGTTGCTAGTTGCAAATTCACATTCTCCAAATTCATCCTCCTGCTTCTCGATCTTGATCTGTGAACATAAGAGAATCTTGTGTCACTTGGAAACTAGACGAATATTAAACTCAGCAAGTAATAGTGCTCACTATTAAAATATGGGTTGTAGTAGTTGTTTGTTTATTTCTGTTGTTAGAATAGCAATGATAAGATTCAAGAATGTATCTTTTTAAGAATGGACCTTTTTCTATTGTTCCCATTGATGTCTACTCTACTTTTTTTTAAGATGCATGAAAGGCGATCAATAAAAATATTGCATAATTATAAAGAATATTGAGACTGAAATAATCTTTCAACTAATTTCATTATATACTATCAACAGTGAAAAGGTGGAGGAAAATTGGATTCAACTTCATCATATAGCTGTAGCCAATAAATTTCAAGGTGGATTGTTCAACAATACATGCCTGCTGAGTAGCTGTATCACTACGTGCAGCTCCAATCCAACTGTCATCAAAAGCACTTTCCTGTTTCTCAACTTTAACCTGCAACAGACAAAAAATCAACTTGAATCCTTCACAGTAGAATCTTGTTGAAACACGTTTTCTGTTTTGAGGTTTTCTATTTCAGATACCCTGATAAAGTACTGTACTTGACAATTTATCAGGTAAAACACTCTGATGATGAGATTTTTCAAAGCTTGAAATCCCCATAGATCGAATAATGGTGTTTTTAGCTGCTACATAACGGAGATCTCAAGCAACAGACCCCCATTTTACACATTGCATAAGAGAGTACAGAGTACTGGATTGTAGATGAGTGGACAGGACGTAGGTTGCCTTTGCCTATACCAGACAGGCAGCACTGTAAATTTGCAGATATTCAATTAATCCTTATTATTTCCTGGTATAGGCCAACTATCAAATTCAACCGCTATCAAGTGATGTCATCTAACAAAGTCAATCCCACATCAACCAATGAGCAAATAGACTGCAATGCAATGTCATATACCATCAGTAAACAACGTTCAATTGAGTTAGTTCAATATACATGTACTTACAACCATTTCAAGGCTTTAAAAATCTCACAATAATCCCCACTTTGGAAATATTTACATGCATTAGTATTCTCTAAAAAATGTTCATTTTTTACATTTATGAAAATAATTGTAAAACAATATTAGTTTCCTCGACTAGAGAGTCAAATGTTTCACATACAACACCAACACATGCTAGGGTTGAAAATATATCTATTAGGTATCTTGTACCTGAAACAATCAGTATTCAAATTTGAATGTATTTTTTTAAATATATTTTACCTGAACTTTGATTTGTGGTCTAAATGTTGATAAATCTTCCAGTCTTTGAACGACTACTTTTGCGATTTTCCCACCTGAAATTAAGTAAAATTATGAAGTGAATGAAAATTATGAGACATGAAAATAAAAATATTTATTGAATTTTCAAATTTGGGTGTTTGATATTATGATAAATATTTTCAAGAAAATCTAGTTTCGTTAATCAATTATGAGTTTTAGAAGATCAGTAAGTGTCATATTACCAAAAATAGTATCAAATGTTATTTGATCAACCTTATTTCACAAACATATTTTTTCATAAAACATTTACAGCAAATTAAAGAGAAGATTCTATTGTACATTTCAAGACCAAGTAATGTTTTTTTATAATAAAGGGTTACCGAGATACATAGCTTTGAATATATAAATTGGCCATTTTTTCTGTATTGAAATAAGGGATCAAGTACACTCAGCAATAAGTTTTCCATTTTCCGACCGAATTTGACTTATGATGCATGATTTTGGACCGCCTTGACGAGCCGAGAAGAATGAAGTGTAGTACGATGAAATCAGAGCATTGTGTCAAAAGTTATAAGTGTTTGAAATTTTAATTCTTGAGGTGTCCTCATGCGCGCCTCTCCACTAGGAAATACTGAAATGAATTGCAGCTAACGGGTGATTCTTAAAGAACATAATCTCATGATCTTATATCATCGTGCTAAATATTACTGTAAGGACAATTTAGTTGGTGATGATGGTTGAAGCTGAAAATTAGGTGTTTTTCACAATACAAGGAGCATTAATTTTTGTCAGGTGTACCTGGAAATCTTTATGAGATTGTAGAGCACAAAAATACGCCCAGAAAGATTTTGAATTATACATCTAAATGGTAACAATCAGAAGATATTGTTGATCAAAAACTAAAACTCATCAGAATTGATTTTTTTAAATTTTACTCATTTTTGAAAAATTATAACTCTGTACTCATTGGAGATAGAGAGTTCCGAATGATCTCATTTTATTCAGAATTTTATAATCTAAAAAAAGGCGAGAGCAAATTTTTCTGTCCGATTACTGGAATTGGCACAAATAGCTGACTACTGGAAAATAAACCGAAAACACGAGGTTTTAGGTCACTCTGTATCTAGCATAATGTAATTTGAAAATATGAAATGCAATTGCAATGCAATGTGAAAAAATGGTTCTGGACTTCTCTCATGTATCAAAATAATATATTAAAAAATCAGAACTACAATATTGCAAGCACCAATGTATATAGTGACTGAAATAATTATCAATCAAAAACTAAATGTTGTTTCATTAAACATTATTCAATGAACCAACATAATTTTTCGATAACTCTGATGTGAAGCCTGCACATACATTTTTAAAGGTTCAGTGTAGTTCATAGGTTTACAGTGTCTCTTATTGGTTTAGCAGAAGTTTTTTCATATAAAATAACTGGGATTTCATAACAAAGTTTAGACTCAAATCAACAATTGAGATTCTAGGAAACTAAAAGAAGAAACAAAGTATATACAGATGGAAATACATGAAAAATTGTATTTATTCAAATGATCATCGAAAAATAATAATTATAAAATGAAAATCCCGGGAGTTAAATGCTGTTAATCCGTTTGTCAATATTTACAGAAGCAGAAGTCTTCGGGGTGATTCACAGCATTTAACTTTGGATTTTCGTTCAATAATAATTAATTTGTTTAGGTACTTACAAACATGGTACTCCATACTCTGGAAAGCTGTTTGACTCTGAAAACAATACAGAGTTCATTTTTCAATTGTCTATCTATAGTACAGTGTACAGCTTTATTGATTGAATTTCTCTAAATCTATCAATATAAAACAATAAACATTTTTAGCTGCTTAGAAGCACTCAAATAGGCAGAATCAACTCTATAGAACTTCATTAGTTTTTAACAACATAACATTAGGCCTAAGTAGCCTACTTTTC
Organism: Nilaparvata lugens; assembly: GCF_014356525.2. NCBI lineage: Eukaryota > Metazoa > Arthropoda > Insecta > Hemiptera > Delphacidae > Nilaparvata > Nilaparvata lugens. The sequence goes on from NC_052506.1 coordinate 78,194,208, forward strand.
AATTAAAGTTTTTTTTGAGATTATTTTCTGGCGAAATTGATCATTGAATAAAAAGGAAATTCCAAAAATGTGATAATAAATTATGTTTGACAAAAAATACGTGCCTGATTAATGGTTAAACAACCTTATAAGGTTGACTCATATCATCTCTACACTTTTTGATGCAGACTAGGCCTATATTCCCAAAATATTATTGTTTTGTCATTGTTTGTATGGCACATAAATTGATTTTTCTCTTTTAATCTTAGATCATTTTTTACTAGAATAGTCATCTTTACTACCTAGATCAATCCAGTTACTATCCTGGTTACCTTAATTAATTTAATAACTTTTTCTACTCCATATAATTATAGTTAGCTTTAAATTTGAAGGCCACTAATGTTTTTGTGTGTAGCGTGCTTACATGGGACAACAGTAGGGTTTCCACTATAGTGAGATCCACGTTATAATGACAGTGGATTGAGATGGGAGAACAGCGTTGCCGATTCTCTACCCTGATTAATTAACTTTCTACATTGTCAAAAACAGATTTGGCATTGTTGTGGAGCAAGAAAAGGATAGTACTACCTGCTTTGTCGAATAATAGACAAGGATAGCAACACCAAAGTTGATCAAATACTGTCATTATAACGTGGACCTCACTATACCATGAATTCTGATAAAAAACCTCACTTCCAAATAATTATATGGAATAAAAAAAATAAATATTGTGTGAATTTTATAAGCTATACTGTTTTTTAAGATTATTATGTAGAAGAACGATTTTAAAAACTTACCTCTTTATCCATTTTTTTAAAATTGGGACAAAATAAAATACCAATAAAATTTAAATATTCGTTTTCTAAATTTAATGTATTAGAATGATTCAACGAAGCCTATATTATACAGTTTTACAGATCAAGTTTCACCTTTTAGTTTCAGTAATTTTTTCGTTGTACCTTTCGTTTCGTGGTTTGATCAGTTCCGTCTGATGTCGAGAGGCGTGAAATGGAATGAAAAAAGGAATGCAAGACCGACAAAAACAGCTGATGCTATTGTCATCAACAAAAAAGAGACTTTGAGAATCAATTTATTTAACATTAATAATATAACATGTTTTTTCCACTAAGAAACATTATCGGCATCCATAGGTTTTGAGTTTTAAACAGCACAACTGTGATAATGATAGAAAGAGTAGACTAAGGTACCTAAAGATAATATTACATTACGGTATTAGAATTAGATATCTATTTGAATGTGAAAGTTTTTTCTATGAAAATAAGACAAATGAGAGAATAGCCCTAGAAAGAGGAAATTCTAGACCGTATTCATTTAGTAGGGAATCAATCCCAAGAATAAATAATAATAGAAGAAAGCACTCGTGTAGAGTAGTAAGTTACCGTATAATAGCATAGAGAAACAGCGTAAGTAGATATCCCATGATATAGGGCGTTTATGTCGCGACTTTTACTCTTATCTCAAGCCGATTACTGTCGATTATTGTCAATTTTTACTGTTTTGTTGGGGTGAGAGTGTATGAACGGCACAATATGAGAGAATACCAGCGTCACACAGCTGCATGGGAAAGAAATACGTGAACTATCGGCTTGGGATAACAGTAAAAGCTGCGACATAAACGCCCTATACCATGGGATATCTACTTTCGCTATCGTTTCTCTATGATAATAGTTATCACATCAGCAGGGCATTGTGAGCACTGTAGACCAATCTTCGTTGAGCTGCGCATATTTACAGTCTTTAACCATCAGTAGCCTATGGTTCTGTCTAGTCTGTTGCATGTGGCCTGATCTTTATGCTCACATATCACATTACAAGAAAAATACTTGGAAACGACATACCGCGCTGCAAAACCAAAAGCAAGTGGAAGTACTCCTTCCCTATTCTTTGCACTGCACTTTTACAATAAACTGCCTGTAAGAAAAACCTGCAGAATATTGTTTTTAGAAGCTAAGAAGCAGCGTCGAGATCTGGCTGAAGAGAAATCCATTCTATTTAGTGAACGAATGTTTTTATGTTTACAAAGTACAGTAAAGTTTGGCTTGCCATCTTACTTTTTTGTTGACGCCATATCTATCCAGTTGACAGGTCATGAATGTAGAAGGAGGACGATAATGAAGAGGAGGAGGTGGCGAAGAAGAAGAAGAAGAAGAAGGAGGTATTATATTAAACACACATCTTCGGATATAAAATTATAATTAATGTCCACATTAATTAAAAATATCTTAGCAAAATAAATCAATGAAAATATTGGATTGCTTCTCTATAGTAACCTAAAACTAAAACTTTATATTATTTACAACGATTGCTTACAATAACATTTTGCTCCCAGAAACAGACTCAAGCAATATGCTTAACAAGCTTATGCAACAGGGAATGACTCTACCCATAACAAAGACACATTACTCATCTTACAGATCTCAACTAGGCAACAAAACTTAGATCTCGCATAAACTGATATATTATTTATTAATAATTATTGGTCAATGTCTCGTTTGAATGATTTTTAAAGTTTTCCTATTGCAGATAGATCCTCTTGCAGCTTTCATTTATAGAAAAATAGTCAATAACCTCAATTCACGGATGGAAATTACTGAGATATTGCTTTTATTCAAATGCTAATGAATTAATGAATACTATTGAACGAAAATACAAACTTGTAGTTCTGTGAACAGTAGACCTCGCACAGTTATAAACCGCAGCCTCCTCTTATACTGTCCATCAGAGTAAATCCTGTCTGTATGTCGTGTCGGCGAGATATCGGTGTGAAAACGGCTAATGGCTGTTCGGGTTGGTGTATCAAAAATGCTAAAATCAAAAGCGAACCTCCTTCAAGACATACTGGCAACAGGACAGCCCGAGTTCAAAGCAGAGAAAGTTCGAGAGACAATACTTTGTTATTTTAGTTATTAATTGCAGGCGCTCTTGCACGCAATCAATAGTTCATTTAATAGTGCATAATAATTGCATTCAATGAGGCATGCAATACATAATCAACTCGACAGCTGATTAAATGATGAATAATTCTATAGTCTGATTTTTACTCTAATATTGACGTATGAAAGAGGCTCTTTTTCCCTTTATATTATCCTGGAAAATTTCCAAAAAGCTTGAATATACGTCGACGCGCAATTTAAAAAGGAACATACCTGTCAAATTTCATGAAAATCTATTACCGCGTTTCGCCGTAAATGCGCAACATATAAACATATGAACATTTAAACATTAAGAGAAATGCCAAACCGTCGACTTGCATCTTAGACCTCACTTCGCTCGGTCAATAAAAATGCTGTAAATCACTCCAAAGACTTCTGCTACCGCAGAATTTTGAATAGTAGCGCTCATCGAATTTCCATCTAGCTGTTTTTACCCTATTGTCAATATTTGCAGTAGCATAAGTTATCACTTCGGGGGGATTTGCAGCATTTAATATGGATTTTCGTTTAGTAATAATATTATAAACTCAATTCAATTTCTAGGAGTATAAGTATAGGAACAATAACAAAATTATCAATATCACACCAATAAAATCAATAAAGTGAGATCCATTTTGAAGTGTCGGTTTTCTTTATGAATAACATCACTGCTTCCCATTATAGAAATCATGACAGTTTGGAGTGAATCTCATAACAGTTCAAACATAGTACATATTATAGTATTAATTGCATATGGATCTTCAAGAACTGCTTACTATAAAATCACTTTTTGTTATTAAATAGAACGACTATTATAGTGAGGTACACGTTATAATGGCAGTGTTTGATTAGCTATTCTATTGCTATCCTTGCCTATCATTCAACGAAGCGTATAGCGCTGTCTCTTTCTTGCTTTGTCTGATTGTTTTTTTAAAATGTGGAAATATTCTTAATTAACAAAATATTCTATCTTGATTATAAAATCATTTGAAAATATAATTCAAAGGTTAATAAAAATATAATTGATTATTTTAAACGAGAATGAACAGTTAATATTACATCAATAAACCTGTATCAGCTACCCTCCATAGGAGGCATCGACAAGAGAGAGGAACGGCAACGTTGTTCTCCTATCTTTCTCCACTGCCATTATAACGTGGACCTAACTATAGCAGACAAATTTCTGCAATAAAAGAAGAACTTAATAAGAATAAATTAATTTATTGAAGAAATTTGACGCTAGTCGTTCTATTTGATAACACAAAAGTGATAATGTTCAGTAAATACGGCTTAGTACGGAAAGTAAATAGGGTTCTATAGAATAAAGGTTCAACTACCTACTATAGAAACCTATATACCTTTGTGAAACGGTTCGATTCCTGAAAAGATCTGGCATTTTTCCAGGCTCAAAAGCTTCAAAAGCAAATTATGCAATAGGAACACAAGATTGTCTTACGACTTTGCATTTTCAGGTACAAGGCCTGGTTCTGGAATGCTTGAAACTCATTTTTGAACAAGCGAAAAAGCGAAATTCAAAATGGCGGATGGAGTCTACTTGATTACTTTCTCGTCATCATCATTATCTTCGCGATGATTGTCATCATCATCATCCAAGCTGACAACGTTGAACAGCTTCTGGATGAAAACTGTCATCGATTCTGCAACAAATTTAGAAAATAAAATTACTCATCTATTTTATTATCCATGACGAACTGCAAGTAATAATCCGTTTTTAAAACTATACACAGGGTACACATTGAGTACTAGTTTTAATAACCAATATTTAAATAAATCAGACTGCAGTGTCATTAAAAATACTTTCGAAACGGATTTTTTAAAAACAATATAAAATTAAGAAACGAAAGTACTGAATCAAATCAATACAGAAGTTAGGTACCCGCATAAATATAAGAATCTTCTCATAAATGAGAAAACTATTTTGAAACAATAAACATTAATTTGATTCTATAGGAGGATAAGTTGTAGTATTCCTCCATAATTGAAAGAAAAAGACGTTGATGTTGACAATACCACTATGTATATAAAATAGAATAAATTAATATAGTACCCTTTGAAATTAATAAAATAATAAATAGATTAAGAATACAAATTATTTTTCATTATTTTCAAAGGGTACTGTAATTCTATATTTTATATATTTAATAAAGCAGCCCTGAATTCATATATTCTAAGACAATACCACTATATTTGTTCAGAATTAATTTGAATTACAAAACCAGGCTTCATGCCAAAATGTGGCAGGTGTTACCATGAAACCTTGTTCTGTAATTTTAATTGATTTTGAAGATATATAGTGATATTGACAATATCAACGTCTTATTCTTTCAACAATGAATACTGTATTGCACTAAATAGTGTAAAATCATATTTTTTCCTCCACCTACTGTCTAAAGTACTTACTTTACTCCCTGGAACATAATACTAAAGTGTCACTTTTCCGCTCTCGGTACTAAAAAACAGAAAAACTCGCTAGGTAGGAAAAGTAACTTCATTTAAATAACATGGGAAGCATCTCTATTTTAAAAACGTACATTTGAAATAGGTTAGAAGGTCTAAGCTCAGATGAGGAGGCATATAGAATAGTCATTAAACCAACTAAATTCAATACCTCAACCAGACATTTGATCAATATTATAGGTCTATATGAAATTTATGCTTGTATGCTAAAATTATTACAAACTTCATATCACTATACTAAAAAATGTATAAATTTCTTTATTCCATGTTATTCAAAATACCAGCCAACGAATATTCCTCATTAACTAATCAAATTTGAAACGGGAACTTCATCATAGCTGTACTTGTGGCGGCCATTGTTGCTACAACTTTTGCCGACACTAGCGAATAGCGCTGTCGACGGAGAACTGTGATTACAAGCCAGCTGTTTCTGTTTACTTTTTAGACTATGTTGTAACACATTGTTTGGTCAAGTACGTTTTTAAAAATTATTCTATTTGCAGTTTTTATAAAAATGTATGTGGGGGAAAAATGTTGTGTATATCACGAGTGAAAAATGCTTTTTCCTCCACCTACTGTCTAAAGTACTTACTTTACTCCCTGAAACCTAATACTAAAGTGTCACTTTTTCGCTCTCAGTAGTAAAAAACAGAAAAACTCCCTAGGGAGTAAAAGTAACTCCATTTAAATAACATGGGGAGCATCTCTATTTTGAAACTTACATTGTAATAGGTTAGAAGGTCTAAGCTCAGATGAGAAAGCATAATAGAGGTGTCTGTCATTGAGTCAACTGAATTCAATACCACAACCAGAAATTTGATTAACTCATGAAATATAATATGTTTGTATGATAATTATTATATTCTTAATATTAGTAGACGATAAAAATTTATACAATTTTAAAAATATTTTATTCTATTCAAAATACCAGCCAACAAATATTTTTGATCTGCAATTCAAATCTGAACCGCGTGATCTGGATTTTTGGTAGCTGCTCAGCTGATATAATTGTTACAACTTTTGCCAATAGATAGCGCAATCAGCAGTGCCAATCAGACGACCGGTTTTTAGGTTTTAGATTTAGGTTATGTTGTTAGGAATCATTGTCACCAATACGTAAGTTATTAGAATGATTTTATTTGCAGTTTCTATAAAAAAATGTAGATGGAGGAAAAATGTTGTGTAGCCTACATCACGAGCGAAAAATACTTTTTCTCCCTCAGGAAAATTGCTGCCCTCGGCTTCGCCTCGGGCTTCAAACTTTTTCCCACAGGGAGAAAAAGTCGTACTTTTCACTCTAGATATACAAATAACTATTTCTCCCTCAGGAAAATTGTTGCCCTCGGCTTCGCCTCGGGGTTCAAACTTTTCCCTCAGGGAGAAAAAACAGTACTTTTAACTCTAGATATACAAATAACTATTGATTACTGTTTTTTATATGTATACCGATAGTTTATTTGAATGAAATAACTAATTTAGTATACCCTTATTTTAATCTTCTTCGGCATCGAAACCAGTCGTGACTTGAGGAAGGAAAAGTTGCTATAGGCTAGTTATTTCAATAGAAAAGTAAAATCAATACAGATTACAGACTAATTAATCAGGGTTGAAATAATTACATGTTTAATTATGCTAATAATATGCAGCACTTACTTTCAAGTATTATCTTCTATTATAATTAACTTACAAAATAAATAAATTATCATAAAGATACCGTTTAACTTGTATTAATTTTACTTATATAGTAATCATTTGTCTCTGGCATTATACAACTGGTTTATAAGACCAGTATAAGCAACCCTTTCTTGAAATAGTTTCCGTTCATGATACAATCATCGGCCTATACATCAAAACAATCGAATCGAATAAATTTATATGTCATTTGAACAAAAACAATATTAACAATATTATTAGATATTTATTAGACATCTAATAATATTAGACATTTTAAAAAGAGAAGCATATAACCTAGATTTCATACATACCGTTGAATTTCCTTATAGATTTCCCCTCATTTCTGGTTTTGACGCACAAGTAATAGACTGGAATACCAGCAACAATAACTAGTAGACCAATTACTGAAACAAAAAACAAAAAAATAAATAACTATGCTGAATAACTAGTTACCAAAATATGCTATATTATATGCTGAATGAATAACCAGTAGACGAATTACTGAAACAAAAATTATTACATTAATTTATTGAGCATGGAGATAAATAATTATTGTTTCTAAGTAAGACATATAATTTTATAATATAATACAGATTTTGATAACCGCTATAGATAGACTCATTTTTCAATCTATCAGCATATTTATTTATTTATCAGCATTTAGTATTTTGACAATTTAAGGCTGTGCAAAGGCTAAAAATAAACTCTCTACTCGTGATATTTTTCCAAGTTTTTCGATTTGTATTTCATCAAGCTATCAAAATGAAAAAGTTTTCTCAGGAAAACATTTTTTTCCGATCATTACTTTTTGAGATATGAGCGACTTAAGTTTAAATTTTTGGGACAGAACATTTCAAATTCAGTAGGAGATAAATGCATGAGATTTAGAGGATAGATTCTTCATGGTATTGTTGATCTAGTAAAACAAAAATTTCTTGGAAATATCAACTTTCGGGAAAGTTATTCAATTTACCAAAAATAACTCAACTAGAAGTTATTTTTGGTTATTTTTAGTAAATTGAATAACTATCTTAAAAATTGATATTTTCAGAGAGATTTTGTTTTACTAGATCATCAATACTATGAAGAATCTATCCTCTGAATCTCATGGATTTATCTCTTACGGAATTTGAAATGTTCTGTCCTAAAAATTTAAACTTTAGGCGCTCATATCTCAAAAAGTAATGATCAGAAAAAATGTTTTTCTGAGAAAACTTTTTCATTTTGATAGCTTGATGATATACAAATCAAAAAACTTAGAAAAATATCACGAGTAGAAAGTTTATTTTTAGCCTTTGCTCAGCCTTAAGACAAAATTAGGAAATTGAAGAAGTTTTGGGCAATAGCCGGTTTTTTCTTTTCCGACTACTGTATTGTTTACTCTATCCAATAAATAAATATTTATTCAATCTTGTATAATTACGAGTATTATACTTTTTTGAGAAGACACAACAGGCTTATGCCCAAAACTGTCCCTTCTCAAATTTATACTACAGTCCAAATCAAAACCTTTGTTAAGCTACTATCACTATTAAATGATATTGACATAATTTATAGTTTATGGGGATTTCTGACAGTTAAAACTGAATCTCTTTAGCTAAAATTTCTTTGAATCTAGTTTTAGCAATCACATGTCACTGTGATTTGCTTGGATTTTTTAATCTATAGATTACTTGAAGGAGTAAAATGTGAATCTTTTCTATTTGAGTGATAATAATGGGAAATATCTATAATATTTTTGGTTTTGAAGCATCTTAATTTGAAAATCTACTTTTCGCCACACTGCACAGAAAGCAGCTGTTTTCCAGGGGTACGCGCCACCTTAGTCCTCCGACACACCCAGAACCTGACAGGAGTGGACAGCGACTATCTCATCCATCGACACCGTACGCCAGCGACAGGGAAAGACTGTTTTGAAAGAGTCTCGAATTGGCGTGTGCGTTAGGCGCCAAAACCGGACTCTTTTACATCCGTACAGAAACGACAAAGTCAGACACATCAAATCTCTGACACTTCAAAAACAAGACAGTCAGGTTATACTTCTTGGACGGACTGTACTACGCAGAGCTGACTGGTTTTCAAACAATGGTATTGTTCTGATGAATCCCCACATGTAGGCTATTCTTAACAAGACCATTGACAATTTATTTCTGAAACCTATCACTCTTTTCTATCCCTCTTCGTAGTAATATCAGTCGATGACTTATCTTGTAACTGTATAATTCCTATTTATCAGTCCTATATATATTTTATAAGTCCTATATATCATTCCTATTTTGTGCAGTTGTCTCTCTTTTCTGCAGTTATTTGGAGCTTAAATAATAGAACTATTAGTAAATTTCTTGACACAAAACAAAAATAACTTCACTTGATAGGTCAATTGTCAAGATTAGTGAGTACACTGAAACTTCTCTATAATTCGTAGTTTTGTCATCAAAAACACTGTAATTAGTATTCCCATAAAGATAAATACACTAATATGCCATAGTAACTGATAACTCCAGTAATGAGTTCATCGAAAATTATGCTACAGTAACTAATAACTCCAGTGATGAGGAGACCGAAAATCACATCAACTGATGAAGTGAATTGGAAAAAAGGGTGTTGTGATTTATCATTAGTAAGCAGGAATATTAATTGCATGCAATTACCACAATTTACCCATTTATTCATAACAGCTAATGCTGATTGTTAATTATTTACCCATACGGAGTGAACTTTAAAGTTCTATGGATTCACATATAATAATATAACTAGAGACACCCTTGGTTGAAGAACTCGCTCTTGAACAGTTGTATTGATCTCTGAAATCTTTTACAAGTATGTCAAATTAATATTTAACAATATTTTCTAATATTCATTCATAGAGGCTATATTATGAATTAATTATGGGCAAAGATGGGATCAGTATCAATGATATAATTTTCTCGTATTTTGTTTTATCAGCCTCGATATTGCAGAGCTTGATATATAATTCGTCACCCTCCAAAATTCGTATTAAATGCTTGGTCCCGTAAGCTACAAATTATATAGGTTCTACTGTGTTGAATGTAGTCTAGGCCTAATGGAGGGTTAATTAGGTACTCGAACATTGAGAATTTTGAATATAATAAAATTATTCAGTATTGTTTTTCATTTTGAATGTCATTTTCAATACTGGAAGATATACAGTTATCATTTCCCAAAATAGCGGGAAAATGTTATTTTTTCATGATAATATTTTGATGATTGATTTTTCTACGTTTCAACGACGGGATTTGCTTTTGTCTGTATATGTATGTTGGCATGTTTGTAAATTAGCTTTTGATGATTACAGCTTGGCAATGCTCTCGGTTTTATTTATAACAGGTAATATTGTCATCGTCAATACACGCCAATCAGTCATTGGATGTTTTTCCGATGTCCGAAGGGCTAATTGAAGTGACATATTGACAATGAGATCTGTTTATAAATGCTGTACGAGGTCTACTGTTCACAGAACTACTAGCTACAAGTATTCAACTGCAGAAGTCGGAAATAGACATTTCATTTTACTCATGGAAGACACCCACCCTTATCTATCTACTTCACGTCTATGAAGATAACAATATCAAAGAAACAGAGTTGAAAGTACAAAGACATAGAGATGGAAATTTAGAAGTGAATGAATTGCTATAATTCAATTACTCAGGTATATTAAAACTGACTACTTTAGCATTTACCTGATTAATATTACCGCAATCATTATGTTTTAAATTCAAATTTGCGTTGCGTTGCTGTCACTCGGCTGCTCTCTGCACCATTTTCTCGAATCATGCAATAACTTCAAAAAAATGACGTCAACAAACTTGGTGACTCAACACATCTGTCTCGTTTTCAACTGACAATGGCAAACTCTTTCGATCAGCTGTTTTCAACTGACGATGAAAAACTCTCTTGATCAACTGTTTTTAACTGACGACGGAAAACTCTCTCAGTCAGCTGCTACTCGGTTGATGAATATTATTACCGTACCTAATCATTTTTAAGTTCCCTCAGTGAGTTATCCTAAACATGAGTCCTAATCCAAATGATGATTCTCGTATCACAAACTCTATATTTCAAACTTAATCAAAATCGTTAGAGCCGTTTTCGATTTCCATCAGACATACAAACAAACTAACAAACAGAAATTGAATACGATGATAAATACGTCTATAGTAACATCCATATGGGAACGTCTGTTATAGTAGACTGCACAAAACTAATCCGATGTTAGTTGGAAGAGCTGAGTACCTCCTCACCCCTTACCATAAACTTTGCCAATTCTTCAGGTGTACTGTATTATGAAAATATCAATATCAATTTTTACTTATAATCAGCTGCCTAGGGGGCCTAGGCCCCCCTCAAGGATCAGATAAATAATGAAAATGCGGGTCTATCTACACGAATCCTCAGAGTCTCATAATGATTTAATACTTTTCTTTATCAGCAGTAGTATAATTCCTTCTACAGTATCAACAATGTAGCAAAATTGCCTTGAAAGTATGGGTAGAGAGTAATAAATAATATATTTTTCTCTGTGGTATAATTTGAATACAGAATGGGTACACTTATTGATCAGAGCACAATAAGTGAGTTATTGAATAAATTTCAATGTGAGAATTAACAAGTTGCAAGATGTCACAGTGAAAGCAAAAGAAAGGGCACAATCAGACAATCAAAAATGTATGTAAAGGGTTGTTGAGAATTAAGGAAACAGCTTGATGTATCTTCAGCTTTCTAACTGGAAGTTATTTTCCAATTAGAATATGATCCACAATGAAATTGTTGAAATTGTCATTGTAAAAGAAAAATTTATCTTTTTCCATGATTTTTAAGAAATCTGTTTCAGTGTATTCCTACTCTAGGGCCTCTCTGTAGACCCATATTTCTAATAAATATTCCATGATTGAATTAAATAACTAATAATGTATATGTTTGTATTGATACTTCAACCACATTTGTATAAAATTGGAAAAAATGAAGCATATAATAACATCTTCTAATGTAACATTTATGGGGAAAAACCCAGGTCCCTCTATCCTTTGGGGGTATATTCCTCCCCCCCAATACCCCTTGGTTTTTACCCCCCCCCTTTAGCAGTTTGGTGAAATGGCACCACTGAAGTTGAATGAAATCAACTTGGTAATTGTATGGCAAGATTACGATACATATGAGCTACTTAAATGGATTGTGAAACAAGATAATTGTACTGGAATGTAATAAACTGTGATATTTTCATGATTATATAAAAGCAATTTAGCCATTCATTTCAATCATTGAGAGAAAAACCAATAAGATGCTCATATCATCTTCTCAAATCTTAATACATTAACAATACACTACCGGTAATTCACGTGTAAATAATACTGATGTGGTCGATTTCAATGAACATTAAATGAAATGTTTGTTTTCTTCTAAATGTCTATACTTGAGCATTCTGTTAATTTCGAACAGAGATCACTTTTACGGAGTTTTCTCAGATGATGCAGCAATCACTGAGGAATATCCAACACATAACTCAATAATCCAGGAGAGAGTCATCTAAAATTAAAACTATTAGTGCAATATTGCTAAATTATTAGTGTTTTTCAATAAATTATTAATCCTATAAATGTCTCTTAATTAAATGATAAGTTATGGAGTTCCAAATATTATAATATTTTTCGCATTCCCATTTTTCTTTTTTTTATATTTGAATCGCTTCATTTGGGTCACTCGTTGTTTAGTCGAATATAGTATTTAATAGTATTATTCAGGTATATCTATCACATAAATCTCTCTCAGCAGCTACTATATAAACGCTTAAAATAGGTTGCTAGGGAACGATAATGATAAGAATATGTGATGAATAATCTATCCTGTTCTAGGCGAGCAATATTTCTGTATCACAGATATCCAAAAACTTCAACACTAAAATGTGAATATCTTTGAAACGGTTTGATATATTTATGAGCGATTTCCACCATTCATTGTCTCTTGAAATTCTTTATTATTCGAATCTTGTATTAAAACCTTCCCATAGAAAATTTTTGATTCAATGTGGCGGAACGAAGATGGCAGACCAAAATTATTTTGAAGCTACCTATAGAATTTTTTTCAATTTGAATAGAATCCCAGTGGAGCCCACTGTTATATTATCTTTGGAAAAGGAACATTAAGCTGTTTTCCTATTAATATTACGCTGTAGGCCTACGTGAATCCATAGGACTTCATAGGTTTCTCGGTATGGTTAAATGATTCAGAATCAGAATTCAAATTTTGTTAAATCAATAATACCAACGACATAGCAACTGCCATCACAATTTGTATCATTAATATTATGCGTATGCTATTGAAGGATAATAGTCAGGCAGACACACAGGAGCAAGTTATTTTGTCTCATGCAGTACTTTCAATGTTACTTTTATATCCTGAAAAAGGACGAAGAAGTGAGTAAAATATTTTGTTGTTCAACGAACTTGACCTGTAAAAAGGTTCGAAGAGTGCGTGTTCAAAATTTGAAGCTGATCGATCAACTCTTTCTAAAGTTATTGTAGTGCATTCAAACAAACAAGCAAACCCAGAGACTGGCAACAACTTTGAACTTGAGTAAAAAGTAAGAACTTGCTAACGCTCGTTCAACAAATATTATTGAGAGAACAACGGGCGGTATTATCAAGTTGGGAGCACATAACTTGAAGGAGTAAAATTATTTCAGTGTAGGGGATTGTGTATTTCACAAGAGAGTGTGGTTCTGAGGGATATAGGCCTATAGTGAGAAGTGAAGAAGTGAGGATTTAATTGAATTGCAGTTTTAGTTTTTTTTTGCACGGCCGGCCCTCTCTCACATTCAACCATTAACCCTCCAGTACGATGCTACATCAACTATATTATACAATCCTACTCGGTGGAATGGGGGAATTCACAATATTACAAGCAAGAGTTGATAGTAATGAATATTATTGACACAAAGAAATTTACAAATCTAGGCATGGGAAAGTCAAATTCAAGATAGGTTGTAGATAATTATGTCTGAAGCATTGTATGAAATAATAACAAAACCCTGAGGGGTTTTGAAGAAAGGAGAGCATTAGCACACAACCGGGTAAGAGAGAGAGTTAGAGAGAGAGAGAGAGAGAGAGAGAGAGAGAGAGAGAGAGAGAGAATGAGAGAGGAAGCAATAGAACTAAATAAGGTTGAGATAAGAGACAATGTCACGCAGGAGTATTGTCCACACTTCTACAGTCACACTAAGTTCTAAAAAGAATATTTCAAAGAAAGTACAGTCTTCGCCAAAATTGAAACCAGTTTACTTCCAAGCTATTCTGTCAGCTTAACTCACATAAGCGTCAAAAGCTGATAGCGACAACCAGAGACTGTTTTCCAGGTAGAGAAATTAGTCACGGACTCGCCCCGCCAAAACAAGACACTTCTTTTTCAGCAAAAGAACGACAAAAGTTGCCACCGCCAAAACAAGACTGATTTTCAGTGCTAGGATGGATGTGTCTGACTTTGACGGTGGTGTATCCTGACATCGTCCCTTTTCCAGTCCCTATGTAGATCTGAAAGACCTTGTTTGCAGACGACGTCAGAAAAGGGTTTCTTTTCCGGTCTAGGCCAGAAAGTTGTCTCTTTCCAGCCGCTCATGGAAGTAGTTAATAAGTCATCCGCTAGATCGGGCGAGTGTCCACTTTCATCATCAGCTGAAGTCGCCATGATTTCAGTTCCAGTTTCGAATCAAACTAATTCGCTTAGCAACCAGTTTTATTCAATTATTTATTGTTGATTAGTGCATTCCGAATTTTCAAAAATGCTTGAAGATGACTGTGGTATTCCAAGTGAAATTTTAAAAGAATCTGAAATCCTGACTGCAAATCTTCTACCACTAAAATCAAGAGATAGGTACGATAGCTTAATGAGTATTCTTTATTTTGTATTCTTTATTTATTTTGTCAGCAATACTTGTAGTGTGGCGAAAAATATCGTTCACACCACGGGCAAAAATATTATTCCCTTGAGTTCTAATTGGAGTATTCAAACTCGCCCGGTTGGGCTGTGTGAATAGTCCCATTAGAACACATTAGAATAATATTTTCACTGAACCGGATACGTACACTGATACTGTTAAAGGAGAATCCGCTTTATTTACTTTATTTAGGGGGAAAATTAGATTAATTCATCATGTGGGAACCCATCTTAAATAATTAATAGAGAAAGTAGTAATACATAAGAGCTTCCACATTTTTACTTTCCTCGCCCTATTACCATAGGTAAGGAAAGTATTGCTTTCCAAAAAAAATAATGTATCCCAATTTCTAAATGTTGTCAAAAACAGGGTTTTCCGCGATTTTCTCGAAAACGGCTCCAACGATTTTGTTCATAAGTATACCTAAAATAGTCATTGATAAGCTCTATCAACTGCCACAAGTCCCATATCTGTAAAAATTCCAGTAGCTCCGCCCCATCTATGCAAAGATTGATTTTAGATCACCAATTATCAGGCTTCAGATACAATTTAAACAAAGAAATTTAAGTGGGAAAGGTTGAGCATGAAAATCTCTACAAATTATTTTCAGTAAAATTTTCACCTAATATTGAAAATAAGCTCGAAATTCGATAAAATGTGATTATTCAATTGCAAACTGTTGGCAACTGTTGATTCTATTAAATCATTCACTATGAAGAGATAGCAGACATCGTGTGTCTCCAGCGTTATTGTCTTGTCACCAGCTGGCTCAGATCTTTGAATAGTAGACTTGAGATGCGCGTGAACGGGTAGCCGTCTAGTTGTCACCTCGACTACTTGACACCTGGTCATTTTGGCCATAGGCGACTACTTGTACCCTCGTAAAAATATGCCATTGCCGTCAAGTTGTCCCCCCGATTACTTGACACCTACTGGAACAAAGGTGCCAACTACTCATGATCGTAAACGACAACTTGACACCTCGCGTCAGGGTGTCCCCTCGACTAGTTGACACCTCCTTAGAAAGGAGACAAGTAGACGGAGATGGCTCACGTCAAGTTGTCACCCCGACTACTTGTCACCTACAGAGCACCAATTGGCACGACTTACATCCCCGCGGCGTAGGGAGAAGGGATCAAGCAATTTTTATTACTGGTTATGATGTAGAATTAAATTCCAAGCACTTTTAGTTCAGTAATATTTTCCCGTCAAACGCACGGTTCGGGAGATATTCGCCGTCTTTGCTATTTTTAGGATAAATTTTTTCGAGTTGGTTGAAAACAGAAAAAAATGAATAATAAGCCCTTTTGATGACTGAGCCAGATGTAGAAATTAATTCTAAACACATTTTGTTCAGTTATATTTTCTCGTCAGATGCACCGTTTACGAGTAAATTGAGCCTAATGCTAGGACAGTCAAATTTACATTCATCAATGAATGATATGGCAGATGAAGCTATCAGTCTGGTTATCAACTGAGGTATTACATGAAGTCTGGTAATTAATATGAGGATAAATAATTATTCATACACACTTGCGCTCAGATTGCAATCAGACCATAAGAAGGCCAATGAGAATCTTCAAGTTGTGTATGTGTCTTCTACACTCACAGACACTGTTCAAACAAATTTTATTAGTATGATTATTAAGAAGAGTAGCGTTTAAAGATGTTTCATATAAAAATGAAACCGATTCAAAGTTTATTGATCACTCAAGATTACAAATAACTTGTCACTAATGCTAGACAAATATTTTGAGGCTCTTTCAACATCCTGTCTGTTTCTATACTTATTATTGATTGCACCATGGTTGCATAACCATGAAGAGCCAGCCGGAATGGTGATTTCTTGTGGAGTGGAGTCGAGGGGATAGGTTTTCGTGACCGTAGACGACTACTTGTACCCTCGTGTAAATATGCCACTGCCGTCAAGTTGTCCCCCCGACTACTTGACACCTACTGGACCGGAGGTGTCAACTAGTCCCGATCGTAAACGACAACTTGACACCTTGCACCCTTATGACAGGGTGTCCCCACGACTAGTTATCACCTCCTCAGAAAGGAGACAAGTAGACGGGTATGGCTCACGTCTACTTGTCCCCTAAAAACCGGTTTTAAAAGGGGACAAGTTGTCGGGGTGGCACCTAGTCGCGTACCCGCGTGAACACTAGCGTCAGGTGATCAATTTTAATAACGGCAAGGAAAGTTGTGTGAGGGGGCAACACCTGATTTTTTCTCTTGCACATTTACTGCTTTTTATAATAATACTGAGGTTGATGCCCACATAAAGCTCTCAGGCTTGTGCGTGCGTAATGAGTGAGAGAGATGATGATGAGAGATGACGACTACTTTTTATGTCGGTTTATCGTCTCCTCCGATAGACGTAATATTTTGAAAGAGTGATTATTGTAGTAATGCCCATCACAAATAACTTTAGATCCCAATATGGCGTTGATCAACATGATCATCAGTTGATTCTATGGGAATATTCACTTTAAATTCTCAGCTTGAAAAAATTAATAAATGTAGAGTTTATAAGAGAAGGCAGAATAGTGTTGGATATATTCAAATGTGTCAGAACATAATGGAGCGGCGAAAGTAGGGTAAAATGTAGCCAGAAATTTACATACATGCATTATTTAAACACTCACAGCTACCGTACCTTCTCTGATACAAGAGTGTATGTATTATTTTCAACAGAGCGGTGAATGTAGATTCATTTATGTATTTTATATTTATATAATCACTTTACTTACGGGCTACTCTATTCAAATTAATAAAAAATATATAAAACTTGTAGTACCTTTTTCATTTGAAAACTTTTCAATGACTAGTTTCCACCTACTTTGGCCATTTTCAAGTTCAAATAGTGAACTTAACTTGAAAATGGCCAAAGTAGGTGTAAAATCTGACAAAGCATTCATTGTAACGGTTCCACTTGTTACTCGTTCCGCTACTACGTAGACATCATGTCGTCATTTTGTGCGTCTGCGCTGACCAGTGACGTCACACTCACGGTTCTTTGCCACTGCTCTAGTCAAGTTGGTTTTCTATACCTTTATTCGTACTTTTTCGTCGGATTATTTGCCGTTGCAATTTTAATATTCATACTATTCGATTTTTTGGAATTTATTTTGTCTTTAGGCATCTTACTTTCTAGATATTTGCCACTTTTTCACCTAACGTTTGTAGACGTTTCACATACGTGGCTGACATTTCCGCCTTCCCTTTTTGTTGCTAGCGCCTTTAGGTTTGCTGTTTGTCTTTCAATGGAGGATAGTCGGGTGTGCATCCTGCGCCCGGTCTAAACTTTTCATCTGAATTCATCAGACCTACGAAACGTTTTTAAAGTGAATTATTCTTCAAATTAATTCGTTTGTTCTATTCTTCAAGTGTGATTCAATTATTCATCGATTTCTTCACTCATTTACTCTGATAAACTTTTGATAAACTTTGTCAAAAATTACAACCTCGTGTGAGCGTTCATTGCTATTTATTTGATCTACAGAACGTTTTTAAAGTGTGAATTATTCTACAAATTAATTCATTTATTCTATTCTTCAATTGTGATTCAATTATTCATCGATTGCTTCGCATATTTGCTCTGATAAACTTTGCTAAGTTCACGACCTCATTTGGGCGTTCATCGCTATTTATTTGATCTACAGAACGTTTTTAAAGTGTGAATTATTCTACAAATTAATTCATTTATTCTATTCTTCAATTGTGATTCAATTATTCATTGATTGCTTCGCATATTACTCTGATAAACTTTGTCAAAAATTACAACCTCATGTGAGCTTCAATTGCCATTCTTCTAACTATTGGCTTCACCTCATGTAACTCAAACTTTCAAATTCATCATCTCTACCATTTGGAAATCATTCTAAAAATTCCACAACTTGAAGATCGGATTATTCGTTTGAAATTCTACTTGCTCCTGCCTACATTTCCACTGGGGGATTTGCCTGCTGTGGTAGACGTTTCCATTCTTGTCATCGCATGGCCAGATCACATCATCGCTTGCTGATGTCCTGTTCCTGTGGGTATTGCGGAGTCATTGCCTGTCTGCCTGGCTGCATCTCCTCTTCAAAATTTTATTCAGGTTATGTAAATCGTTCTATTCAATTTTCATTTACGTATGTATCATAATTGTTTTATTAATGTCTATCTTGACATTCAATTCACTAAGGCCACCGACGCCTACTAATTCATTGTATTTATTAGCTACCCTTAGCTCTTAAGTGATATTTTAAGGCCAGTGACGCCTATTAATTGTTTGGTCGAAGTCTATCTTGACATTCAAATCACTGAAGGCCTATGCCACATATATTTTTATGTATTTTACTTGTTGAGCATTATTTACAGCTTATTGTCATTTTTTAATCATTAATATTGAACCTTACAGCAATAACTTTCATTATAGCACTCAATTTATATTCATTTCAGGTATCATTAATATTACCTTTTCGTTTATTGTCAGACTTCAATGGTCATTAATGTCATTGACCTAATCTCATTTAAATTTTGTATTTCTCTAACGTTTTATCACATGTTGTAATTTTCCCAAGATATTTGACTTAATCTACTTACAATTGTTTTTGTATGTGGCCATCTGCCTATTATTATTTTATTGATCCCAAGATATTTGACTCAATGTTTTTTGTATGTGGCCATCTGCCTATTATTATCTTATTATTATTAAATCTTATGTTTTTGATTCATTTAGTCTTTTATTGGCGTACTTACCACACTTCAAGCTATCAGTATTTTTATGCACAGAATTCAAAGATTTATTTGTAGGTATTTATACCAACTATCATCCACAGTCCACTGCCCTGACCTTGGATTCTGTCAGTAGGTCGAAACTAGACGTTGAAATAAACTTGATAATGTTGAAACGTTTTTTTAAGGCTGATGTGCAAAGGCTAAAAATAAACTTTCTACTGGTGGTATTTTTCAAAGTTTTTCAATATGTATATCATTAAGCTATCGAAATGAAGAAATTTCTCAAGAAAACATTTTTTTTGAATCATTACTTTTTGAGATATGCGCGCCTAAAGTTTAAATTTTTGGGACAGAACATTTCAAATTCGGTAGGAGATAAATGCGTGAGATTTAGAGGATAGATTCTTCATGATATTGTTGATCTAGTAGAACAAAAATTTTCTAAAAATATCAGTTTTCGAGGAAGTTATTCAATTTACCAAAAATGACTCAACTTTCAAAATAATTCTAACCTTATCTTGGACTTTGTCACCTATAAATTTGGAAGAAAAATAGCACAAGGACTACCTTAGTATTTTATCTTTCAATGTTATTACATTAGTGTCATTTGCATTGTAAATAAAGAAAAAGTTATTTTTGGTAATTTTTAGTAAATCGAATAACTCTCTCAAAAATTGATATTTTTCGAAAAGTTTTGTTTTACCAGATCAACAATACCATGAAGGATCTATCATCTGAATCTCATGCATTTATCTCCTACCGAATTTGAAATGTTCTGTCCCAAAAATTTAAACTTTAGGCGCGCATATCTCAAAAAGTAATGATCGGAGAATTTTTTTTCTTGAGAAAACCCTTCCATTTCGATAGCTCAATGATACAAATTGAAAAACTTCAAAAAATATCACCAGTAGAAAGTTTATTTTTAGCCTTTGCACAGCCTTAAAGACCCTTATTTTAGAACTGTTGCATAAACTACTATTTCTGATATAAATTGCAGATAGAATTGAGTCTGACCGGCATTAAGCGGCTCGGTGACGGCGGAAACTGCAATGAGGAATACACAACAGAGCAGGAAGGAGACGGGCAATGCAAGGTGCACTGTGATTGGTCGATGCAGGTGCGGCTGAGATACGCGCAGCCACAGCAGTGCGCCGATGCATGCGCCTATGGACAGCCACAACACCAGGCTAAAGTAGTTGATCAGCGTGAACACGTTGCTATTCGTCACCATTAAAAGGGACACCACGCACTAGAACAGGCAAATATATCACAATTAAATTCATTATTCAGCAAAAAACAATAATAGTTACAGTATACCTCCCATAGCTTTACCTCCATAGAAATAGAAAATAGAAATATATTTTTCCTACAGTTACATTGAAAAGTGGCCATTGCTGCACTGATTACAGAACGCAAAGAATCACTTTTCCACTCTAGTGCGGGAAAATTTTTTCTGCACTCCAGATTTGCAACATGGCAACGCAAAATACTTAGTAGGTTATATGGAGCAACAGTGCAGCAAAATCAAAATGAAGTTGGTAACAGTGACTGGGCTGCTATAGTGAGCAGAGGTGCAACAAAGCACAACGCGCTAATTATTAGTATTAGATATTATAACCAAGGACAACGAGGACTTTAGGATTTTAGGATTAAGGTTTTTATCAATAATAAAATTACACAGAAAAACATTTGATGCATTTCAGGCAATTTTACCCATAATTACCCACTTTTCATATTCAATGGTAACTGTAGGAAAAACTTAATGTGAAATACGTGCGCAAAGTTCCTCTGCTGCACTCAAGAAACCATTCCGCCCGAGCCTACGGCTCGGGCGTAAACGTTTCTTTCGGTGCAGCAAACTGTCACTTTGCGCACTAGTTGCACAAATAACTATTTCCTACAGTTACCTTGAAAAGTGGCCATTGCTGCACTGATTACAGAACGAAAAGAATCACTTTTCTGCTCTAGTGCGGGAAAATTTTTTTCTGCACTCCAGATTTTCAACATGGCAACGCAAAATACTTAGTAGGTTATATTGAGCAACAGTGCAGCAAAATCAAAATGAAGTTGGTAACAGTGACTGCTGTGGCTGCTATAGTGAGCAGAGGTGCAACGAAGCACAACGAGCAAATTATTAAGTAGATATTATAACCAAGGACAACATTTTTATTTAATTTGTCAATGGATTAAGGTTTTTATCAATAATAAAATTACACAGAAAAACATTTGATGCATTTCAGGCAATTTTACCCATAATTACCCACTTTTCATATTCAATGGTAACTGTAGGAAAAACTTAATGTGAAATACGTGCGCAAAGTTCCTCTGCTGCACTCAAGAAACCATTCCGCCCGAGCCTACGGCTCGGGCGTAAACGTTTCTTTCGGTGCAGCAAACTGTCACTTTGCGCACTAGTTGCACAAATAACTATTTCCTACAGTTACCTTGAAAAGTGGCCATTGCTGCACTGATTACAGAACGAAAAGAATCACTTTTCTGCTCTAGTGCGGGAAAATTTTTTTCTGCACTCCAGATTTTCAACATGGCAACGCAAAATACTTAGTAGGTTATATTGAGCAACAGTGCAGCAAAATCAAAATGAAGTTGGTAACAGTGACTGCTGTGGCTGCTATAGTGAGCAGAGGTGCAACGAAGCACAACGAGCAAATTATTAAGTAGATATTATAACCAAGGACAACATTTTTATTTAATTTGTCAATGAATTAAGGTTTTTATTAATAATAAAATTACACAGAAAAACATTTGATGGATTTCAGGCAATTTTACCCATAATTACCCACTTTTCATATTCAATGGTAACTGTAGGAAAAATTAAATGTGAAATACATGCGCAAAGTTCCTCTGCTGCACTCAACAAACCATCCCAACTCGCCTACGGCTCGGGCGTAAACGTTTCTTTCGGTGCAGCAAACTGTCACTTTGCGCACTAGTTGCACAAATAACTATATTAGCCGATAAATACTTAAAATAGTACAGTGGGCCATGTCACATATAAACATCTCAATATAAAAAATACAGGTTACAAGATACCTATAAACATCAATCAATAATTATAACATAACAATTCTCGTAATTATATAAATATATCAGTCAGCTTGGAAGAAATTATTTACAATATCACAAGGGAGATCAGAGAACTCTCTAACACTGTACAGTGGGTTCTCTAAAAGCATCCTTTTCACATTTGTTTTGAAAACAGATATACTCAGATTCCTGGAAAGAGCATGTTAAACGAATGTCAGATGATAGGCTGTGTTGTGCTAAAAGGACGTAACTCCAAAAAGTTCCTTGTGTATCTTTTTGGATGCTTTTGGGAAGATACAAAAGAGCATCTGTTGCTTATGGAAAGATACATTAAAGCTTCTTGTGTATCTTTTCGGATGCAACACGTTGCTTTCGAGAAGATACAAAAGAGCATCTGTTGCTTATGGAAAGATACATTAAAGCTCCTTGTGTATCTTTTCGGATGCAACACGTTGCTTTCGAGAAGATACAAAAGAGCATCTGTTGCTTATGGGAAGATACATTAAAGCTCCTTGTGTATCTTTTCGGATGCAACACAGCCTATCACCTGACATTCGTTCAACATGCTCTTTCCATTGCTGGTGATACGTTGCAACTCTCTCATCCAGTCAATCAATCATTCAATCCACGAAGAATCTCTGTTGCTTATGGAAAGATACATATTCGAAGATGTTCGATGTTTTTGAACGGGTAGTATTGTAGTCTGGTGACTCTCCGCCGATAGGCAAAGCTACAGGACCCGCACTGTAACTTGTGACTGGCTGTGCAAAGGCTAAAAACAAACTTTATACTGGTGATATTTTTCAGTTTTTCAATTTGTATATCATCATCCTATCAAAATGAAAAAGTTTTCTCAGGAAAACATTTTTTTTCTGATCATTATTTTATGAGATATGAGCGCCTAAAGTTTAAATATTTGGGACGTAACAATATTCGAATTCGGTAAGAGATAAATCTATGAGATTCAGAGGATAAATTCTTCATATGGTATTGTTTATTGAATAGAAAAATCAATTTTTGAGAAATTTATTCAATTTACCAAAAATAACTCAACTAAAAGTTATTTCTGGTAATTTTTAGTAAATTGAATAACTTTCTCAAAAATTGATATTTTCAGAAAATTTTGTTTTATTCAATTAACAATACTATGGCCCGGTTGCACAGCAGCCGGTTAAATTTTAACCGTGATTAATTCCACGAGAACCAATCATAGAAGGCCTTTCTGATAAGACGGCTTCTCTGATTGGTTCTCGAGGAATTAATCACAGTTAAAATATAACCGGCTGCTGTGCAACCGGCACTATGAAGAATATATCCTCTGAGTCTCATGGATTTATCTCTTACAAAATTCGAATTGTTCTGTCCTAAATATTTAAACTTTAGGCGCTCATATCTCAAAAAGTAATGATCAGAAACAGAATATTTTCCTGAGAAAACTTTTTCACTTTGATAGCTTGATGATATACAAATCGAAAAACTTTGAAAAATATCACCAGTTGAAAGTTCATTTTTAGCCTTTGCACAGCCTTTATGAAATGGGGCCGTGTTGAGATATTATTTGATCAGGTAACCTGTGCTTCGCAAGGGTTCAATTAAAAGCTTGACCTACTGAAATCTTGAAGAATTTAATATAGGCCTATAACCATCCTTGGTAAATTGAGAATCTATATGCAAAAAATTTCAAGTCAATCAGTCCAGTAATTCATACGTGATGATGCGTCATAATTTTCTCATCCCATAAGTGTATAAGCCAGTTCTTTCCTTTATTACAGTATAGGTCTTCAATGACATGAATGAGAAGCTTAATATGA
The DNA here is from genome assembly GCF_014356525.2 of Nilaparvata lugens. Lineage (NCBI taxonomy): Eukaryota > Metazoa > Arthropoda > Insecta > Hemiptera > Delphacidae > Nilaparvata > Nilaparvata lugens. The sequence goes on from NC_052506.1 coordinate 78,218,801, forward strand.
GATTGCAGCGTGCATTGAACTATGCAGTTAGGTTCATATATGATGCAAGAAGGGATGACTATATCACACTTTTCTATAGGAGACTGTAATGGCTGAAACTGAAGGACCGGAGACAGTACTTCATATTATTTGAAATGAAATGGAATTTTATTTGCCATAACATCTTACAATCAGTACTTACATTAAAAATATGATAGATACTATAAGTAATATTATAAATAAGTAAATTTATATAAAAGGCACTACCGGCATAAGTGGAACTTGTTCGCCAGCAGTGAGTGCGATTGAAAATTACAAATATTATAATATTAATCAAGACTAAAAGTGGATATATACTATAATATCCATAGTAGAAAACGTACTATAACAGACGTATTATACACTATGATCTTACAGTTATTACAAAATTATCATTTCATACACTTATCTTAAAATAAACTCTAGATTTTACCCACTCTTCTATTTCACTACTTAGTTTTTTTGTTATTCTATTGTTTATAAAGTGATATGGGACTATATTAGCAAAGTATTCCATGAAGTATGTGAATTGATGTTTATTTATAGTTAATCTTGTAAAGTTTCGAGTATAAGGATTGAGTACAGACGGACGAAGGTTGTGTAAATGTGTATTCAAAGTAAGATGCTGCTTATTTCTATTGGCATGTGTAATGATTTTCCCTACAAAGACCTGTCGTAGCGTTGGAACCCCAAATTCAACAAACAAATTCCTGCTTGGATACAGTCTAGGCCGTTTTAGAGCGGCTCTAATTAAATGCTTTTGCAGGGTAAATATTCTATTAAAGTGTGTGTCAAAGGTACCCCCCCCATAATTCTATTCCATATTGGAACAAGGAGTGAGCGTATGCATGATATATGGTTTTTATGATTCTGATATCCTTTAGAGTATTAATTTTATAGAAAATGTATATTAGGTATTTTAATTTAGATATTATGTGTTGTACATGAAAGTTCCATTTCAAGTGACTGTCAACTATTATTCCAAGATATTTTAGAAAATTGACTTTTTCGATTGTTCCACAGATACAATTATTGGGTCTAGAGACGATATGAGAGTCATGGTTGTGAATTTTTATATCTAATTCAATAGGTGGTTCACCAGTTTTTGTTTGGAGTAAGAGCAATAAATTTTGTCTTATTAGAATTTATTTCATTTTATTTTTGAATTTATTTATTTATTTACATTGGGTACAAATACTTAACATGAGGAAAGGCACAACAGGCTCATGCCCCAAAACTGTCCCATTTCTTGTATATTATGTCTTGTATATTACCATAGAGAAACAGCGTAAGTAGATATCCCATGGTATAGGGAATTTATGTCGCAACTTTTACTGTTCTCAAGCCGATTACTGTCGATTATTGTCAATTTCTACTGTTTTGTTGGGGTGAGTGTGTATGAACGGCACAATATGAGAAACTACCAGCGTCACACAGCTGCATGGGAAAGAAATACGTGAACTATCAGCTTGGGATAACAGTAAAAGTTGCGATATAAACGCCATATACCATGGGATATCTACTTACGCTATCGTCACAGAATAAGCACAGAATGGAAACTTGTAATCAATTGCCTATCTGACCAATGCTTTTTACATTACGCCAATACTAAACACGTCACGTGACCTTGGGAAGTTCCAATCCTGGTCTTCTGATTGGCTCGTGGCAGTGAATGAGATAAATTGATCCGGATCATTAAAGTGATCCGAACCTACCATCAATACTATTACAATGCGGCGCTTCCTAACAAGATGGCGGATTTTAGCGTCAGGGTACTAGCCAAGTTTCCATACTGTATGTATACTGTGCTATCGTTTCTCTATGATACCACCTAGTTGTTTTCGAGGGCAAGGGTCCGCAGTATCTGAAAGAGAGATTCACCCCTCTTGCGCACATCCACCACAGAAACACACGGCATCACCAGTATTTCCTACAAATTCCACTCCACCGCATAGTTATGTACAACTCCTCTTTTACTTTAGTAGCGCCCCGACCGTGGAACAATCTATCACCTGAGTTGATTTTCTCACCAACATTCTATTTGTTTAAATCGAGGCTTCTGTCATCATTGACAAATGATACCTTAGCATAAGGGCATTATGATTGGCAGGGTTTGGAGAATCATTCATGCTCTCATTTCATTGCTCCTATTTCATGCACAGTTTCATAATTACTTCTCTTCTTCTTTATTAAAAGTCTGATCACAATGTTTTGTAATCGGACCACCTTTATAGTTTTTTCCTTACCTATTCCATCTACCCTCTATTGTATTGAATTATAAAGTTTAATTTTTCATGGTATACTTTCATGATAAATTTCATTCCACATGGATGCAAATAACAACTTTTGTTTCCTCTAGTTTGCTAATGTGACCTAGTATACTGTTGATGGCCTAATATATACTATATTATTTTCTTTGATATCTGTAATTTATTGATTAATACTGATGCGGAGCTGTTAAATAATGATTTATTTTTCAAGTTTGATTCAATTTTATATTGTCAATTTTTGTAGATGTTACCATAGGCATTAGCCTTGTAAAAATTGTCAATAAATATCTTATCTTTTTATAGATAAGTTTTGAGACTATATATACTCACAGTGACAACCAGTGACGGGACAGGCGTGCACCTAGTGACATGCACGTAAGCGAGCACTTGGGGCAAATGCCCCTGACGGGCCCCGGTCAGGAAGAGGCGTGACGACGTGAAGAGGATGCCGTTCACACCGCCGAACGTCGACAGCGCCACGAACACCGGCACAGTCCAACTCAGCGCGCCAAACATCTTGTTGCCGAACGTCTGACGAACACAACAACTCAATAAATACATTGAAAATACAAGCAGACAGATTGAAAATTAATACAATCAGAAGATTTTTCATATCAAATGAAAATTTTGATTACCACAACACATATCGTTATGTATTGGGGAATCAATCAAATTTATATTTATTAAAACATCTTTCAAAAATGTATGAAATCAGTGCCACATATTTTTATTCATAAAATAGAATAAATTATAGTACCTTTTGAAAATAATAGAATGAAATATTAATTTGCATTAAAATTATTGATCAAGCAAGATCAGAAGCAATATCACGGCAACGTATCAAATATAGATAGCAGTTTATTTCTCACTGGTATTCCAACTAAAATTCTTGAATGTTGTTTTTCGCCACACTGCACAGAAAGCAGCTGTTTTCCAGTCCCTACGTAGATCTGAAAGACCTTGTTTGCAGACGACGTCAGAAAAGGGTTTCTTTTCCGGGCTAGGCCAGAAAGTTGTCTCTTTCCAGCCGCTCATGGAAGTAGTTAATAAGTCATCCGCTAGATCGGGCGAGTGGCCACTTTCATCATCAGCTAAAGTCATGATTTCAGTTCCAGTTTCGAATCAAACTAATTTGCTTCGCAACCAGTTTTATTCAATTATTTATTGTTGATTAGTGCATTACGAATTTTCAAAAATGCTTGAAGATGACTGTGGTATTCCAAGTGAAATTTTAAAAGAATCTGAAATCCTGACTGCAAATCTTCTACCACTAAAATCAAGAGATAGGTACGATAGCTTAACGAGTATTCTTTATTTTGTATTCTTTATTTATTCTGTCAGCAATACCTGTAGTGTGGCGAAAAATATCGTTCGCACCACGGGCAAAAATGTTTTTCCAGCTCTCAATCTTTTCTAGTCCTCGGCCTACGGCCTCGGACTTGAAAACCGATTTCGAGCTGGAAAAATCTCATTTTCTGCTCTAGGTGCGAAATATACTATTCCATCACTAACTGCTTACTACTGAAACACTTCTTAGGTATCAAATAGAACGACTAGCAGTCGAATTTGACTAGAATTTGCAGTCAAATTAAAGCCTAAACAGGACAGTTTTAGTTGGGAAAACAGTTGGAATTTGAAAAAAATAAATAAATGTTTATTTCTCAAAAAAGCTAAAACTACTACATCAATGACAGAAAATATCACTGAGATATTGCAATTATTCAAATGAATTAATAATTATTATTAATAAACGATAATCCAAATTAAATGCTGTAATTCACCCCATCTAGCTGTTTACCCTGTTGTCAATATTTGCAGTAGCAGAAGTCTTCGGGGTGAATTACAGCATATAATTTGGATTTTCGTATGATAATAATTAGAAAATATTAGATAGTTTTATTAAATACAATAGTTCGCTTCAAAAATATCTTTTAATATGTCCTCTACATGTGTAGTGTTTTCTGTGTGGAAATGGACCTACTCCACTATGGAGTACCATGTTCTAGAGTAGGTTTTGTTTCCTTTGTTTTGTGTGCGCATTACACGCATTAGTAATATAAGGCTCAACTCACACTTACGCGACTCAGGTCGAGAAGAGACTTGACTCCAGTCGAGAGCATGTGTCTTCAAATGGCGGAGACTAGAATCGACTGGTCTGAGTGTCACCATTTGAGAAAACATGCTCTCGACTATAGTGAGGTCCACGTTATAATGACAGTGGATAAAGATAGGAGAATAACGTTGCCGACTCTCTGTCTCAATTAATTATATATCTATATAGTCAAAAACATAATTGGCTTCGTTGTGGAGCTAGAAAATGATAGTACTACCTGCTTTGTCGAATGATAGACGAGGGTAGCAACACCAAAGTTAATCAAATAATGTCATTATAACGTGGACCTCAATATAGAGCCGAGTCTCTTCTCGACCTGAGTCGCGTAAGTGTGAGTTGAGCCTAAGTGTTAAGCAAGTCATTAGATGTTCATTTGAAAATATGAGTTGTTGTTTGAAATGACTGATCAATGAATTTGGCGTGAATAGATTCGAAAAACCAGTTGGATAGTCTATAGTTTGAAAATGGAATTAGAATGGGGAAAACCGTTGAAATTTGTTGAATAAAAGGGATATTTTATTTCGGAAAAATTTTGAATACAAACCACTGCGACAGCAGCTGAGGAGAGCATTTCGTCGGCCGACACGACAGCGAAGTAGGCCAGGTTGGCCAACACATAGATCAGTGTCACGATCGGCATGGCAATCCAGATGGCTCGAGGCAGGTTCCTGAAAAAGTTCATGAAAGTTGCTAAGTTGAAGAAAAATATATTCGGGCACCGAGTTTCGCTCGTTATTTTTATTCCATTCTATTAAACGAGCAGCTTCTGTGTATAATTATGTTTAGATGTTTAAATGTTCAGATGTTTAGATGTTTGTATTTCACCGGATCTCGAAAACGGCTCTAACGATTCTCACGAAATTCAACATAGTAGGTTTATAATATAAAGATTCGATTGCACTAGGTCTCATACCTGGGAAAACTCGCTGAAGGACATTAAAAGGATAATAATTATCATTCATCCTTGGAAAAACAGATGATAAATTTATTTCGACGTATGTTGGTGATGGAAGTGAGTGAGCGAGTTCATGTGTGTGGGACTGTGTCAAAATTATGACTCAGCTGTTGAACTTTTGTAATCATTCAATCAGGTACTTAGTATCGGTTGCAAAAAAGCCGAGTTATTTCCAATCCTGATTAATTCCAGTAGATCCATCTTTTTTAAATGGTCTTTTCTGATTTGGTTCACGAGAAGTTAATCAGGATTAAAATTCAACTGGCTTTTGTGCAACTGGGCCTTTGTGAGGGAAATTTTTGCATTCCTCTGGGAATTAATCTCAATTTACTGTGATTAGATAGAACATTTCTGTATGAAGGTTATTATAATTTCTTATTTTGTAATAAATTTGTATGCTTTTGTACTCCAGAGCGAAGCTCGGTCCCCGATATTTTATTGATAAACACAATACAATTCTCTAAAATGATCGTGTTTATATTTTACAGCTAGCTATACGTCAGCTTATGAATTTCAGGGATGCGATATTTTGATTTTCCACAGAATCACTCGCTCACTTTTTACTATCCACAGAAAGCGAAAGTCTCAGCTGTTTCAGCCAAGGATGAATTATCCTTTTAATGTCGTTCAGCAAGTTTCCCAAGGATGAGACCTAGTGCAATCGAATTTTTATATCATAAACCCACTATGTTACAAATTTCGTGAACATCGTTAGAGCCGTTTTCGAGATCCGTTGAACATAAATAACCAGAGATAAAAATATAAGAAATATAAACAGATATACAGAAATTGCTCGCTTAATATAATAGGATAAACGTAGAAAATCTATAACATGATAAAGGAAATAATTGGCTTATATAAGTATGGCATAGGAAATAATTGGCTTATATAAGTATGGCATAGGAAATTCAAGAATGACGCATCATCACGTCTGAACTACTCAACTAATTAACTTGAAATTTCGCATATAGATTCTTTATTTACCGAGGATGGTTATAGGCCTATTTTAAACTGTTCAAGATTACAGTAGATCATGTTTTCATTTTGTCAAGTTTTCAATTAGATCCTTGCGAAGCATGGGTTACCTGCTAGTCTATAATATAATAGAGGAAATAATTGGCTTATACACGTACGGGGTAGGAAATTAACGAATGACGCATCATCACGTCTGAACTACTCAACTAATTAACTTGAAATTTCGCATATAGATTCTTTATTTACCAAGGATGGTTTTTGGTATATTTTTAATTTTTCAAGATTTCAGTAGATCATGTTTTCAGTTTGTCAAGTTTTCAATTAGACCCTTGCGAAGCATGGGTTACCTGCTAGTCTATAATATAATAGAGGAAATAATTGGCTTATACTCGTACGGGGTAGGAGATTAAGGAATGACGCATCATCACATCTGAACTACTCAACTAATTAACTTGAAATTTCGCATATAGATTCTTTATTTACCGAGGATGGTTTTTAGTATATTTTGAATTCTTCAAGATTTCAGTTGATCATGTTTTCATTTTGTCAAGTTTTCAATTAGACCCTTGCGAAGCATGGGTTACCTGCTAATCTATTATCTATAATATAATAGAGGAAATAATTGGCTTATACACGTACGGGGTAGGAAATTAACGAATGACGCATCACATCTGAACTACTCAACTAATTAACTTGAAATTTCGCATATAGATTCTTTATTTACCAAGGATGGTTTTAGTATATTTTTAATTTTTCAAGATTTCAGTAGATCATGTTTTCAGTTTGTCAAGTTTTCAATTAGACCTTTGCGGAGCAGGGTCACCCGCTAGTTCATATATTAATCCGACTTGAGAAATACAATATTTTATTATAATTAATGAACAGAAACGGAGTAACGTTTCTGTCATCTAATTAACTGAACTACAATGAAACAAGTCAATGGATGAAGGGGTTGCCATTCATAAAATGTTGGGTGGAATGAGTGAACAGGCTTGAACAATGTGCCCTTATCACTTCTGGTTTAACGGTCACTGAACAAAATGCACCTAAATTTAGCTCCACCTATCGTTGTAGGGCTAAAACTCCTACTGACATAGATCAAAATTTCCTATATCCACGTTATAATGCCAGTATTTGATTAAAAGTGGGGTTGCTATCCTTGTCTATCTTTCGACAAAGCAGATAGTGCTATCCTCAACCACCTCTGTACTGACAAGAGAAATGAATGGCGAAAACTGCATATTGATATCTGAAACCGTATTAATTTTTCTGAAGTGAAAGTCGTTAATTAATGTTGTATATTAACCAGCTGAAATCATGTGTCAGCGCATGAATGAAGGACTGTCTGTGTGATAGCTCCCAAATAGGTTCAGCTGATGTTATGAATGTATGGAAGAACTGTAGTCATTGCATGCAATGCATTCTCCAGCTGACTAAATAATAATTATCTGTTATCCTGGAAAAGGAAGAAGGAGTCGGTAAATTTTGTTGTCCTAGCTTGATCTGTAAAAAGGGTCGAACAATATGTGCTCAAAATTTGAAGCTGATTGATCAAGTCTTTCAAAAGCTATTGTCGAACATACAAACAGACGGACAACGACTTTGGCCTTGAGTTGAAAGTTAGAACTCGCTAACGCTCGATCAATTATAGATTTACTAATTATTTTGCAGAGGATAATGATTAGTCCAGGCAATGAATGCTCAAAAAAGGGTATAGAGGGAAAAGTTTGGAAGACAATTTCTGACCCCACAGTTCTGTTTAGGATGGTAAGGAGGTAAACTTATCAAAAGTCCCCATCCCTAACCTCTGTGCTAAGGAGGTGGGGGTGGTTTAAAGGTACCATTTTTTGTTTTCTCGCATAAAACTCAAAAACTGTGTACCCTAAGGACTTGACTGTCATATAATAAATTGAAGCTTACATAATTTCCTGCAATATTCATTCTAAAACTTTTTTATATCTCCTCTAGTTTTCGAGATATCCGCTCTTCAAGGTGTGACATTTTGAAAAAATCACGTTTGCCACCAATTTTTTCTATTTTTGCTCTTATAATTCTTTAAAAAATGACGGGGAAAGTCCATTCTGATTATGAGCTGATAGAGCATCAAATTCTCTTCAATTTGATGTGATTTACGCTTTTACGAATTTCCCTACACCTTTTGCAGCAGCTTTAGTGTTGAGTGTGAAATCTCCATTTTTGCAACAATAGACCAATTGACAAAGGAATTTGGAGGGAATGTTTGTAACAAAATTTTTGACTTTGCAGCTTTGTTGAGACTGGTTAGGAGGAGAGCATATCAAAAGTCCCCATTCCTAACTCATGTGCTAAGGGGATGAGAGTGGTTTAAAAGTTGCATTTTTCAGCGTTTTGCTTCCATGCTCATATCTTGAGAAAAATGCATTCAACCGACATAACTAACAATTCAATAAATGTCCTTAGGATACATAGATTTTGAGTTTTATGCGAGAAACCAAAAAATGGTACCTTTAAACCACCCCCACCCCCTTAGCACAGGGGGTAGGGGGAGGGGACTTTTGATATTTTACCTCCTTACTACCCTTAACAGAACTGTGGGGTTGACAAAAATTGTCCTCCCATCTTTTCCCTCTATAACCTTTCCTTGACTGGACTAGATGTCCACATAAGATTCTGGCTATAGATAATGGGATAGATTGATGATTGAGGATACACTGGCTGTCTCTAATTAAAAAAAAAAAGTATTTCAATAATTGTACCATGTACAAGGATTGCATTCTTCTAGAACATTCGTCTATCAATTCTTTCAAAAGCGTATCGATCCTAAATAAAAGTCCAAGTTGTTAGGACTTCTTCAAAACGGCGCAAATTTAGAATGTCGAGATTATTATTTCGCTGACTTTGCACTTGCTGTTATCTCTCGATATCTCCAGCCATTATCATCATCATCATCATCATAGCTGTAGTGAGATTCACTTGTGAGGGTCAGCATTCCTTACTTTCAACACCTTTATGCTTACCATTCAACTTTTCCTAACAGTTTGAAATGGTGATACTTAGACGTCTAGTGCGTGCCAAATTAGGCCTGGAAACGATTCAGAGCTCAGCATCAGTCTGTTTCATTCTCTCTCTCTCTTACTCTCTGCCGTCCCTCTTACTCTCTCTTCTCTTTATTTGTATGGTTCACTCTGTCTCTTTCTTCCCCACTCTCTCTCTACTAGATGGTTCTTCTGTTTCTGTCTCTCACTCACTTTCTCTCTTCAAATCCCACCCTATAACGTTTGTTCCATTTATCTTATTTTAATTATCAATGCAATATTGTATTCACTATTACCATAGAGAAACAATAGCGTAAGTAGATATCACATGGTAAAGGGCGTTTATGTCGCAACTTTTACTGTTATCTCAAGCCGATTACTGTCGATTTTTACTGTTTTGACCGGGTAAAAGTAAATGAACGGCACAATATGAGAGACTACCAGCGTCATAAAGCTTCACAGGAAAGAACGAACTACGTGGACTATCAGCTTGAGATAACAGTAAAAGTTGCAACATGAACGCCTTATACCATTGGGATATCTACTTATGCTATTGTTTCTCTATGCTATTACTCATTCTAATTTCATTCTTTCATCCCATAATTCTAAGATTCAAATCAACTAGTTTTTAACTTAATAATTAGAGTTTCTTATTTGAAAGTTACTTTAATATTCCCAACAGCTCTAATTCATCACAACCCGGTCGTGTGTTAATGGGAAGGATATTTTATATCCTTCTTAGAGAATCGTTAATTATTTGTTGAAACACCGCCGATTTATGAAGTTACATCACATTATTAGATTATTGTTATTCTAATTGCATTCAATCTTTATTCTCATTGATTAATTATTGTAAAATTCGTTGAATGACTAGCATCATCGTTATTTAATGTAAATTAGTGTATAAGCCAGAAAATATTGTAACATACATAAATAAAGAAATCTAATCTAATCACTCTCTCTCTCTCTCCCGGTCGTGTGTTGATGGGAAGGATATTATTTTGTATCCTTCTTAAAGAATCGACAATTATTTGTTGAAACACCGCCGATTTAAGAAGTTACATTACAATTTTATACTATCGATATTCTAATTGCATTTAATCTTTATTCTCATCGATAAATTATCTATACTTTGTAAAATTCGTTGAATAATTAGCATTACCGTCATTTGATGTAAATTAGTGTATAAGCCAGTAAATATTGTAACATACATAAATAAAGAAATCTAATCTAGAATGGTTCTTCTGTTTCTCTCTCTCACTCACTCTCCCTCTCTCTCTTCCGAAGAATAGAAGAATATTCTTATTTGGTATCATTGATATTTATTATCATTATTATTTTATTTGCTTCATTTCAGTTTATATAATCTCATTTGTGTACGCTAAGCGAATTCCTGATTTTATTTTCAATTATGAGATATGCTCCTGTTTGCAGACAAAGTTCATTTTTTAGCAAACAGTATTGTATTCATTGACTGTACACTACAACATTTTTGTTGAATTTAATATTTGATTATTGTTATTCTGTAAAGTACTTGTCATTGAATAAAGATTTAGTTATTTATTTATAGAATACTCAATCCGAAAAATGGACATTGATATGTTCAAAGCTCAACCAATTTGAGGGAATGCATAACAATATTATTTATCTATAGTTATTCCAAAGTGCTTTTAACATATCATATACAGTTCAATAATCATTATTTCAGTTTATATTTTAGCTTTAGTGTTTGGAAGTTTGTGTTTCTTTCATGGTTTCAAATTTTTTTAAAATAACTAAATATTATTTTGTCAATAAACTCCTCTGGTTGCAATTCATTAGCATTAAGAGAAATTATCATTATTGTATCGTTTCAAGTGGTAATTGAGTAGAATATTTCTTATTAATTAATTGATATTTATACCATCTGAAATTGATAGTTTCCATGTTTATTTTGGACTAAAGTTGTATTGAAATGGTACACGTAAAAGACTATCTTGAACAGTGTCACCTTAATTTGGAAGAAGAATAGCACAAGCTCTACCTTATAATTTTATCTATCAATGTTATTACATCAGTGTCATTTGTATCGTAAATGAATAAATAAATAAATAAATGAATATTATGTAAATTCATCTAAAACTTTGCTGTATATTGTAAGCTTTTGTATATAAGTGTATAAACCAGTATATATTGTAATCTACATGGATAAAGTACTCAATCAATCGCTCTCTGCGTATCTTCTCTTTATTTATCTCTTACTCTCTCTCTTTCTTCTTCTCTTTCTTTCACCCTCTCTCAACTAACAGATACACACTTTCTCTCACTCTCTCTTCCACCCTCTCTCAACTAAAAGGGTTCTTCTCTCTCTCTCTTTTTTTGGTAGAGAGTTAGTGGGGAGGATATTTTTAAAATTCTTTCCGAAGAATGGACATTGATATGTCCAAAGCTCCGCCAATTTATGTAGATGCATAACAATATAATTATTATCTATAGTTATCATATTACAAATTGCTTTTTCATATCATATACAGTTCAATAATTATTTTCTTAGTCTATATTATGTAAATTCATCTATAATTTTGCTGTATTGTAAGCTATTGTATATAAGTGTATAAGCCAGTATATATTGTAATCTACATAAATAAAGTACTCAATCAATCAATCAATCTCTCACTTAGGGTTGTGTGGTAGAGACCAGGAGTCCTAACTCCGCCCTAATAAAGGCATATAATCAATCAATCAATCAATCTCTCTCATTCTCTCTTTCTTCCAACATCTCTCAACTGAAAGATTTCTTCTGGCACTCGCTCTCTCTCTCTCTTCCACCCTCTCTCAACTAAAAGGGTTCTACTGTCTCAGATCAATTGCGTTTCCCGTTTTCTGTGCACTTCTAGTTATTCTCAGCTCTCAGCTCCAATCCACAGATCTCAAACTTCTCTACCGAGTTTCACTTACAACAGTCACTGTTGATTGAACGAGAGCAGTTAATGTTATTCATGAGAGGAGCTGACAGAATAACGTAAATCTTACCATACTAGGTTTCACTTGAATTTGTCAGCATTAGGTGATTGGGAGGATATGGAGTAATTTCATTAATAATTCTGACAGAATGAAGTAGAACTAACTATAGTGGGTTTCACTTTAAATTGTCAGCATTAATTGATTGAAAAGATATGGTGTAATTTCATTAAGAATTCTGACAGTTTTAATTGAATCTCCAACATCCCCCATCTCAAGTTTGCAATCTGAGAGCTCGGATTTTGCTAATAAGCCAATCAAATTACAGAAGTGTGTCTTGTCTCAATCAATTGAACGAACGTTACCGAGAAAAAACATTTTTTCAGGATATTCTAGTAGTTCTGTGAGCAGTAGACCTCACGCAGTATTCTCATCCACAAGTACCTGAATGAAACTATAGACCTTATGGAAATACAGCAATAGACTGGCTTCTCCACACATCTGTGTAATCACTTGTCAGCTGATTTATGATGAATAATTCTATAGTCTGATTTTTACTCTAATATTGGTGTATGAAGGAGGCTCCTTTTTCCTTTTATATTATCCTTGAAATGCAAAATTTCCAAAAACCTTGTATATACGTGGACGTGCAATTAAAAAAGGAACATATCTGTCAAATTTCATGAAAATCTATTACCGCGTTTCGCCGTAAATGCGCAACATATAAACATTTAAACATTTTAACATTCAAACATTCTACATTCAAACATTTAAACATTCAAACATTTAAGCATTTAAACATTCAATCATTTAAAAATTCAAACATTTAAACATTTAAACATTAAGAGAAATGCCAAACTGTCGACTTGAATCTTAGACCTCACTAAGCACGGTCAATAAATAAAAATAACGAGCGAAGTTCGGTGAAACCTGTTCACCGGCTGCTCTCTAGACATCTGTGTAATGCATGCAATGGAAAATCCACTTGTCAGCTGATTGATTATGAATAATTCTATAGTCTGATTAATCCTATCTTCAGAGTAGGTGATATGATTGTACTGTATAGTGATAACTGAGTATGGAGGAGATTCCTTTTCTTTTCATATTATCCTTAAAATGCAAAATTTCAAAAAACCTTGTGCATACATCAACGCGCAGTTAAAAAAGGAATATTCCTGCCTAATCTCATAGAATTCTATCAACGCGTTTGGCCGTACATGCGTTACATATACATACAGACAAAAGAAAATCCGAGTTAGAACATAGACCTCACTATGTTCGGTCAAAAAATAACATAGAAAGTGCACAAGAAAGAAATATGTCGTGATTGATCATTTAATCAGCTGGAGTATTCATTTCATGCAATTACTACAGTTTGTCCATTCATTATTCATTCATAACATCAGTTGAGGCTATTTGGGAGTTATCACACAGACACACACTCCTTCATGCACTGACACATGATTTCATAATTTTGCTTACATAATTTCCTACAATATTCATTCTACAACTTTTTTCATATCTCCTCTAGTTTTTGAGATATTTGCTCTTGAAGGTGTGACATTTTCGAAAAAAAAAACACGTTTGCCACCAATTTTTTTCTATTTTTGCTCTTAACTTTTCAAAAATTGATGGGAAAAATCCATGTCAATAATGAGCTTATAGAGCATTGAACTCTCTTCAATTTGATGTATTATTTCACACTTTTACGAATTTCCCTACACCTTTTGCAGCAGCTTTAGTGTTGAGTGTGGAATCTCCATTTTTGCAACAATAGACCAATTGACAAAGGAATTTGGAGGGAATGTTTTAAAAAAAGTTTTTGACTTTGCAGCTTTTTTGAGACTAGTTAGTAGGAGAACATATCAAAAGTCCCCATTCCTAACTCTTGTGCTGAGGGAATGAGGGTGGTTTAAAAGTTGCATTTTTCAGCGTTTTGCTTCCACACTCATATCTTGAGAACAATGCGTTCAACCGACATAACTAACTATTCAAAAATTAAGCTTGATAAATTTTCTACACTTTTTGTTCAGTGGAATTTTGTGTTATTCCCAACAGTTCCCGAGATATTCGCTCTTGAAGGTGTATAATTGTTAAAATAACAGGTTTTTATCCAATGTTTTGCTCTTTCAGGGCTTATAACTCTCCAATAATGCATCATATAAACTGATGCTTATCGTAGTTTTGTAGATCATTGAATTCTCTTTGAAATGATGAATTATTCCACTATTCAACTATTCACTATTCATGAATTATTTCACTATACTTTTTTCAAAAATGTCACACCTTAAAGAGCAGATATCTCAAAAACTAGAGGAGATATGAAAAAGTTGTAGAAGGAATATTTTAGGAAATTATGTAAGCTTTAATTTGTTATGATGACAGTCAAGTCCATAGATACATAGTTTTTGAGTTTTATGCGAGAAATCAAAAAATGGAACCTTTAAGCCATCCCCAGCCCCTTAGCACAAGGGGTAGGGGTGGGGACTTTTGATATGTTTAACTCCTCACTACCCTAAACAAAACTGTGGGGTCAAGAATTGTCTTCCAAATATTTCCCTCTATACCCTTTTCTGAGCATTCATTGCCTGGACTACATGACCACCTTCTCATTTGAAAAAATGAATTTTGATTCATAAGAGGGACAAAAATGTTGAAGCAACAGCGTAATTTTTCATTTCAAAAAGGATCCCCACTGTAACCACTGTAAATGTAACCATAGAGAAACAATAGCGTAAGTAGATATCCCATGGTATAGGGCGTTTATGTCGCAACTTTTACTGTTATCTCAAGCTGATTACTGTCTCAATTCAATTCAATTTATTCATTCTTTGCACATTTTACATAGTTTAAATACACAAAAATACAAAATAAATAAAGAGTACAAAAGAATGTGTAGCTCGCAAGACTTTCGTCTGTTCGCGAGCATGAGTAAGAGAATATAAAGATTGAGAAACGTAGAAAAGAAAAAATATTTATAAAATAGAATATAATAAATGACTAAGAATAGCCTAATGGTAAAATAAATTTGAAATACAGAGTGAAATGAAGAACAGTTTTTTTTTACAATATAAGAGGGAAAACCTGAGAAAGAGAAGAAGCACAGTGAATGCACAAGTCAACTGGTGATGAGAAGAGGTGAGTGGAGAAACGTAAATTTAGAATTTGTTATAAGCTACTGCCTTTGATTACTGAAAACGTCAGGTGATGTTTTGATCCATGATAAGATTTCTTTTCTCTTATAGCAATTTTGATTGTCTGATATGAAGTCTTGTGGTATAATATTTACTAGTTTGTCACATCTATACGGAAATTGCATTCTACATACTGTTAGATTAGTTTCAGGTAAGTCAGATCTCCTGTAAGTTTGGCGCGTGTTATATGGAGTAATTCGGGTATTGAAAAGATTTTTGTTTTTTAATAAATATGAAATTAAATTTTTCAAGTAGAGCTGTTTGATTGTAAGTATGTTAGATTCCTGGAAGAGAATTCTAGTAGGATACAGCCTTGGTTTGCTTAGTGCCACTTTTATTATATGTTTTTGAACATTGAAGATCTTGTTTATATGACATTCAGCAGTACCCCCCCATACCCTAATTCCATATTGCAACACAGATTGTGCGTAAGCAAAGTAGGCCATTCTAGTAATTTGTTGCATTTTCAACTGGCTCATTTTGTAAAATTTATTTGTTAGATACTTGACCTTGTGACATAGAGATTGGATCTGGGAATCCCATCTCAGATGACGGTCAACAATTATTCCCAGGTATTTAACGGTTTTAGAGTCCTCTAGTTTAGGACAGTCACAATCATTCAAACCTATTTTATTACATTTGATATTATGAATTTTCAAGTTTATTCGGTTTACAGGTTGAGTAGCAGCATTTGGTGTGAAGGTCATGAATGAAGATTTTTTATGATTCAGAGTCAGGGTATGATAGTCAAGCCAGTTCTTGACCCTGGAAATACCCTTCTCAGCTGATATTTTAGTACTCTCCCAGTTATCACCCGAAAAAACTAAAGTGGTGTCGTCGGCAAATGAGATTGTTTGACCATTTTGCAAGTCGAGATTCAGGAGGTCATTAATGTATAGTATGAATAAAATTGGTGAGAGTACAGTCCCCTGCGGTAAGCCGTAATCTAAAAGATTTTCAGTACTGGATTTATTTTCAATTGATAATATTTGAGAGCGACCTTCAAGGTAGCTTGTAAAAAGTTTCAGGGGCAAACCTCGAATTCCAATTCTATTGAGCTTTTCCAACAGTTTGGTGTGTGGGACAGTATCGAATGCTTTTTTCAAGTCAATAAAAATTGCAATAGATTTTTTATTATTACTAAAATTTTCAGTTAAAGTTTTTACTAATAACGAAATAGCGTCTTCTGTGTTTTTTCCTTCTTGAAATCCAAACTGGTTAGGGTGAATCACCTTTCTCACAACCATGTATTGTACTAGCCGCTTTTTAATAAGCTTTTCCATGATCTTTGAAAATCCACTTAGCAAGCTTATTGGGCGGTAGTTATTGGGATCGTCAACATCTCCCGATTTATGTAAAGGTATGACTTTAGCCACCTTGAACTCCTCCGGAAAGAAACCTTCTTCAAAGCATTTATTAATTATAATTTTTAAAGGTTTAGCAATATAGTGGGCAATGATTTTTAGACAGCTATTATTTATGTTATTAATTCCTGGTGCTGAGCTGGATTTGAGGTCTTTAATTGTTTTGATAATTTCTTCCTCATTTGTCGGGAAAAGGAAAAAGGAATTTGGGAAACCTATTCGTGAAAAACGGGAATTTTGACCAGTTGGAGGAGGGATGTTTTTATTTTCTTTATTCAGTTCTTCTGCGAGTACTCTCCCGATAGACGAAAAATGTTTATTTAAAATTTCAGGATCAATATCAGTCTTTGAATTTTTCTTTTCTACATCAAGTATTTCATTTATGGTATTCCATGTCTTCCTGGAGTTACCTCTACTTTGCTCCAATTTATTTCTGTAATACCTAATCTTGGTTTCTTTCAGTAATTTGTTTAGGACGTTTCTATAGCGAGTGTAGCATTGTTTCATTTCGTTATTATGTGGTTGCTTCTGTAGTTTTTTGTGCATTTTATTTCTGGTTTGAATAGCTCTTATTAGTCCGGTGGTGATCCAGTTCTTTAGTGGTTTATTTCTGTGTGATGTCTTTATTTTGATAGTTGCATTTTCAATATGGGTTGAAAGTTTTTGTTCAAAAGAGTGTACTAGTGTATGGATGTTATTATTATTTATTACCTCCTCCCAATCTTCATTTTCAAGATTTGAAATTAATTTATTGAAAACAATTTTTTCAGTAATAGTGTTTGCTAAATTAGGCCTATCAGAACCACCGTCTGCGGTTTTAATATGGATACTGGTGCTGTAATGGTCAGTTATATCGGTCTTGAAAATAGCACCTATCAAATCTTCAGCTTTGAAGGAACTATTTTTGAAAAAGATATGATCAATGCACGATTCCGATTGATTTTGGACTCGAGTAGGTTTATTTATATAGGAGACGAAACCGTTTGAAGACAATATGTTGAAATAATCAATAGAAATAGCGGTAGTCTGTTTTAGATTGATATTGATATCACCAATTAGAATTATATTTTTATGTGCGAGCAGTCTTTCCAAAGTACTTTCCAAAGCATTCAAAAAAAGATTTGCTGATAGAGAGGGTGATCTGTATATTGCAATTAAATTGATCTCATTTTTAGTGATAGGATTTTTAATATTAAGTATCAATGAGTCTGATTCCATAATTTCAATGTTTAATTTGTTAAAAGACAGTTCATTACTGATGAAAACACAGATACCATTCTTTCTATTTCTCTTACCTGGCTGATTTATTGACGAGTAACCATTCAAAACATAGTTGAAAGGCTCGTCTTCGCTCATCCACGTCTCAGACAATACTATAATATTAAATTTTAAGGAACAGTTTTCAATTGTGTAGGCGAATTCATCGAAATTCTTGTTTAGGCTTCGTATGTTCATGTGAAGAACACTCATTGAACTCCTCTCCACATCATTAACAAAATTAATTGGTAGGGGTGGAAGAATATTATCTAACTCAATTGTACTGTAGCATTCCTGTGCAGCTTCATTGTCAAAATTATCAATTATAACCATGAAAGGTTATTAAAAATTTAATTCAAGATTAAAAAGGAAAGAGAAAAAATAGACAAGAGAAAGTAGAAAAGATATAAGCTACTAATTTCTTTGAAAAACTATGTGATAAAAGAAAAATTAACGTTAAATGAAAATTTGTTAGTTTTTAATTTTAAAAGTTACTTAAATTAGGTATAGAGAAGAAGTGGTATAGGCACATTCAAGCCATGCCTCAAACGAAATTTTATCAGGTAAACTTGATCATCTTTCTGTACGGCATTTCTATATTTTGTTTACCTCGAAAAAGAAAGGATAATCTAGTTGACTGAGATAGTAGGCTACTATCGATGAACGAAAATAAAAATAAGAATAAAAATAAAAACAAAGTGCTTAATGTAAGAGAGAGATACCGCCGTGAGCGAGAGGAGAAACTGCATCACTTTTGCTCTATTGCAAACTGTTACTACGATAAGAACAGAAGTAGATGAAGGAATCTTGCTGTATTTTGAAAGAGAACTGTAACTAGAGAAGTTGGTGATCAGGGTCGACAATGCTACCCGGCCTAGGCACTCTAATGATAAGATTGCTTGGAAAGTTTTACCGAGGAACAAAATCATGAAAAGAACAAGAATCAAACATTGAATTGACAAGTAAGCCGTTGCAGCCTAGAATGCAATTTATCAATTTTTATATTTTATTTACTTATTTATATTCTTTTTTACTAGTTAACACAGTCTCTCCGTTCACTCCAAGGCAATAATCCCCTCCAAAAATAACTAAGACCTATGAACATCTCATAAAAAATACATATGTACATTAATAAAGTGAAATAAAAATCGAATATAAAATAAAAGTCATCTCAGCGTTCTCACTTCATTCACATAATTCACACATTTAGAATAAGCACAATTGAGAATTCTCCCCATTACATCCCCCTCCGTTATAAGGCACAATACGAAGATACAAATCACTTGTTTCAGAAAAGCAAGGATGGATAGGGGAAAAGAAAAGAAATACGCTTTTTTCGTTCATTGCAATACATTTGAATCATTAAATAGAAATCGCATGATATTGAGATGTGGGAAAAAAATAATATTCAAATTAAGCTAAAAATATAACTGGAAATAATTAAACGAAAGTAATGGGAAAAGAAACAAAAGCTTAAATATGTAAGTTGTAGAATAATAATCAGCCAACCGAATCAATCCTTGGGGAACAAGAGAACTATTTTGAAAAAATCAATTTAGATAATACAGCTTTATAGCTATATAAGTATTGATATTCATCTATCGTTCATTTGATATTTGAATTTATAGTTATCATAATCAATTATTACTAGAATTATTCTTATTTGGGAAAAAATCTACATTATCAAATAAAAATAGGTACCATCAGTCAGTTAAGTTGGATTCTTCTTTCGAAAAATTAAGGAGTCAAGTACAGGTGGCCATAAGAGCGTTTAGATCATTATCTGTATTTATAGTAAACACCTTTCCCTTATCCACCTTTCGGACCTTTAGATTTCCAGCCCAGTCAACCCAAACATACTTGAACCCCAGGTCCTTCTGAATTTTTTTAGCTTGAGCTAGTAACCTTTTCCGCTCTAGAGTTAATGACAAATTAATATAAATTGGTTGATCGTCACCTTGATTGCCAAAGACTCGAGAGGACAGCTTCCTCAACTGTTTCTTGCCTGCGAGCACCTGGTGAACGACGTCGCGACGCACAAACTTGGCGACGATGGCGGGCGTCGGCTGCGCTGCACTCTTCTTTAGGCGGTGACATACGTCAATCGCCTCGGCTCCCACAGTCACGCCAACCGCCTTACATGTCGCTATCACCAAATCTGCCACATTCTCGTTATCAGCAACCGGCACACCTCGAATCTCCAGCGTATTCTTCCGGCCATACTGCTCGAGTGCATCCAACTTATTGGTCAAAAGTTCGACATTCTTTTTCAGTTCTATATTATCCATTTTTAAAGATGAGATAATCTCCTCCTGAGCCTTAATGATTTCACTCTGTGTTGTAAGAATAACGGCGTTCGAACTGAGCTGCTGCTTACACGCATCAAGCGATTTCTCCAGCTTGGCTTGACCACTAAGAATCTCGTTTTTTAAGTCCAATAACAATTTTTTAAAAGCGTCATTTGTTATTGTTGACGTGTCAGTGTTATTTGAAGCTTGAGAATCCGAACCAGTAGCCGTTTTCCCTGGTGTAGTTTTCACTGGCGTATCTGAGCTGCTATTACGCTGTATTCTCAGTTTCGATAAACAGTTTTTACACGACCAGTTTTTTGACATAAGTTCAAGTTCAGGCTCACTTAAGATCTTTCCACCATTGACACATTTCCCATGGAAAATTAAGCCGCACTGCAAGCACAACACTCCGTCCTTAGCCGAACGATTTACGGACAAATTGCAACTCGCACAATCACTCATTTTATAGGTAAATTCGGGAGAATAACAAAGTTCGGAAACGGAAGAAGAAGAAAAACAAGTGAAAAACTGTACAGAATTAACCAAATTAGTAAAAGAGAGGCACGACTGTAGAATAAAGTTACTGCATAGCAAAGATAAGAAGGTTACGATAACGGAGCATCGGTTCAAAACGACCTTCTGCAACGAGAGCTACAGCGATACTTGAGATTACAATACAACAGTTCTTGAGCGAGTTCTCCAACCGTGGGAGTCACTGTAGATAGATAGATTATAGATGACTTGCAAAATGATGCATTTCTTGATTTCTAACTTCTCTCCATGACCTGACAATACATTGTAATTCAAGATGAAGAATCAAAAAATAAAAGCAATTTGAATAATCTTTCTTGATTTACTACTGCCTTCAATAAAACAGCTGGCAGAATATCAGAGGGATTTTAAGCGAGTTCTCCAACACGGGTCGTCACTAGTATTCTATGATAAGTCTTGAAACTCTAAGCTTTGCAGTGATAGATGAGAGTGGATGTTTTATTGATGAGAAAACCACTTGACTTGCATTATTTGGATCGGCCTATTCTCTTTTCTCTTTCTTCTTCTTTTCCTCCTTCTTCTTCCACTTCTTCTTCTCCTCCTTCTTATAGGTTCTTCTTCTTCTCCTTCTTCTTCTTCTTCTACGTTCTTCTTCTTCTTCTACTTCTTCTTCTCCTTCTTCTACGTTCCTCTTCTCCTTCTTCTTCTTCCTCTTCTGCTTCTATTTCTCCTTTGTTCCTCCATCATCTTCTCATTCTTCTAAAATTCCCACTCCTACTTCTTTATCTGTAACCTCCCACTCTCATTCTCCTTCTTCATCTTCCCTCCTCTTCATACATTCCTCCTTTCCAATTCTTTTCAGTTTTCACCGTCTCTTCTCCGTCTTCTTCTCTTTCTCTCTCTTATCCACCCTATCTTTCTAACTATCTATCTATTGTTCTTCTATAGTTCTTCTTTTAATTTTTTTCCTCATCTCCTCCACTCTTTCTTTTTCTTTTTTCGTTTTCCTCTTTCTTTTTCTTATTCTACTTCTTCATCATCATTTTCTTCCTTTTCTACTTCTTATTCTTCCTTTCCTTCCTCTTCTTCTCCTCCTCTTTTTTCTTCTTCTCCATTATCATCTTCTTCTTTTATTCTTCTACTTCTCCTCATCTTTCTTCGTCATCTCTTTCTTTTTCTCCTCCATCTTCTTTCTCACCTTCTCCTCCTCCACCTACACCTCCTCACATCCTGTTACCAGCAGCTACTATACCGTCTGTCATTGAATGGTCAAAGAGCAGGCAGCTGAGAGCAAAGCAAACTGTGCGATCACTGTGAGGTTTGAGCTATTAGCATTGGCCCAGATGGGAAGCATTCATGACTGTTATTTGCGGGCAAATGCCAGCAGCTGCAAGTGAATAGGAGAGCATATATACAGTAGTATAGCAGCGTTGACGGTCCATTTCATTTACTCTCAGCTGCATCCATTGTTCTTATCAATTCAACGCCCTGCCACTTCACTTGCATTATTCCGTCTCCTCATCCTCCTCCTCCTCCTCCTCCTCCTTCATCCCCACCCACTTCTTCTTCTTCTTCTTCTTCTTCTTCTTCTTCTTCTTCCCCCCTTTCTCTTCTTACTACTTATATTCCTCCTCCTCTTTTTTACTTTCCTTGCCCTACTACCATAGGTAAGGAAAGTATTGCTTTCTAAAAAAAATTAAGGTACCCCAATTTCAAATTTTCTATACGTTTCAAGGTCCCCTGAGTCCAAAAACATGATTTTTGGGTGTTGGTCTGTGTGTGTGCATGTATGTGTGTGTGTGTGTGTGTTGTGTGTGTGTGTGTGTGTGTGTGTGTGGTGTGTGTGTGTGTGTGTGTGGTGTGTGTGTGTGTGTGTGTGTGTGTGTGTGTGTGTGTGTGTGTGTGTGTGTGTGTGTGTGTGTGTGTGTGTGTGTGTGTGTGTGTGTGTGTATGACTGTGAACACGATAACTCCATTCCTAATTAACCGATTGACTAAAAAACCATGTTTTTCACGTTTTTCTCGAAAACGGCTCTAACGATTTTGTTCAAATTTATACCATGGATAGCTATTCATAAGCCCTATCAACTGACATGAGTCTCATTTCTGGGAAAATTTCAGGAGCTCCGTAATATTCTTGAGAAAAATGGCGTATAATGACTAAAAAACCAAGTTTTTCACGATTTTCTCAAAAACGGCTCTAACGATTTTCTTCAAATTTATACCATAAGCCCTATCAACTGACATGAGTCTCAATTCTGGGAAAATTTCAGGAGCTCCGTAATATTCTTGAGAAAAATGGCGGATAATGACTAAAAAACCATGTTTTTCACGATTTTCTTAAAAATAACGACGGATTTTTTTTTCAAATTCATACCCTGTATAGTTATTTATCAGCTCTATCAACTATCATGAGTCTCCTTCCTGAAAAACTAATGGGGGGCCCACCCCATCCCTGTGAAATGGACTTTGTAACCTCTTTCTCGTGCATGATGTAGGTAGGTAGAGCAGTGATTATAAAAAGAACACATAACTTAGTCGAGATATTTCATCTGTAGAACAGCTGTTTTGACAACTTTTAAAAAATCATCGAATTTCACAATTTATACAAAGGAAAAAGTACTCTGAAAACAATAATTATATAATACACATATACAGTAGTCTGATCGTAGTTTGAAATATGTTGCCGCCAATCGTCATTATGTTATTCCCCTAAATTATTCTCGTTTAAGAATGAGGCTCACAGTTCAATGAGCAAGGAAAGTTGTGTGAGTGTACCACACCAGATTTTTTATTTCTTCTATTCCTCTTTCTTATCTTCCTTTTTTTCTCTACCCTTTCTTCGGGAATGTGCAACTTGCGCCCAGCAATCAGGATGTGTTTGGCCACTCACAGATTGAACGTAACAAAGTGAACGTCCGTGACGTCATCACGAGTGATGTCATTTCGCTCCCACTAGCTTCAATACCTACTATTACTTTAGGCCCCACAACTGATCTCTAATAAACTATGACGTCATCACATGTAGATCTATGATATCTACTGGCGGTAAGCAAGCAAAATAAGAGGGTTGATGCTTGTTATCACATCTGATATGGTAATCAACAAAATAATTGGTATTACAAATTCAATTTTCACGGTCTCCCATTTCAATGAATATGGTTTGTTTATCATTCTTCTAATATTCGTTTGTGAAAAGTAATAATGAATTTGGGGTTTTAAATCATGGAATACTGTTGTGTACCTAATTGTCGGAATTATAACAAGACTCCAAAAGTTTCCGTACAGTATTTTCTTTTTCAAAAGATGAAACTTTGAAACGAAAATGGATACAAGCGAAAAGAAGAATGAATTCCAATTCTACAAAACAACGGTTTACATGGAGTGTAGAAGAACAGTGTGAATAAAGTGTGAGTGGAAAATTTGATTAAAGTTTGAAAGAACAGTGTAAATAAAATGTGAAATAACAGTGTAGCCTAATTAGAGTGTGGAAGAACAGTGTAAATAGAGTGTGTGAAAGAACATTTGAACTAATAAATTAATAAGTAAATGCAGTGTTGGAACTGTCCATATTAAAGGTTTTACCTAACTGAAAAACATTCTCCTGATGGGTTCTTTGTACCACAGATTTATTGTGATCAAGTTTATGGGGGCCCCTTTCCTAAAAAAGAGTTACATCTAATTTGCTTTATCTTTGATTTACCTCTCCTTCGATTCTGATACATGCTATTATTAAGTATTTTCGGTTGAGATGAATTTATCAATAGCTCTATCACTGAATCGAGTAGGCCTATGTCTATCAGGCTGAAAGTATGGATAAATTATTGCATTTGTGGAATAAAGTGTTTTTATTTTAATATAATTTATATTTAATAAAATACAAATGTCTTCAATCCAAAATTTAGATAGTATTCCATCCAATAAAAAGTCGATACAGTAACAAAAGTTACATTGATAAGCTAGTATAAACTACTATGATGTAGGAAGAATCAATCTACATGTTATGACGTCATTTATTAGTTGTGGGGCCTGAAGTAATAGTAGGTATTGCTAGCTTCCCCCAACTGAAGGAGCGAAATTCAAATTCACTTCATATGCTTTATTATGCGAAAGGGGTAACCAGCGTGGGAATTCATCGAAGTTCAGTTGAAGACAGAACTTGAAGGACTGTACAGCACTTTTATTCGATTCAGGAGTTTTCCAGTTGCTTTAGTTCATGTTTTTTCGTAGACCTTTGAGAGTATATATGTTACAATCTGTTTTATAAATGCACAATTTGAGTGGAATAATTTAAATGATTGACAAGTCCATAAACCCCTTTGAGAGGAGGTCAGTGGCTGCTAAATTTTCTATCTATCTAACTCCAGTATCCTAAGGCAGCTTCAAGCAAAACACTACTGTATTACGACAACATACTAGCCAAGTTAATGAGATACATATTTCTATCCTATAATTCCATTCTAATTGATAATATAAGATTGGGCTAGAACCATGATTGTACGATCAATCATTCATTAAGATACAGTCATCTTATGAATGAATGAATTATCTCTGTCGAATTGGTTCTAGCAAACACATCGTCTCAATAATTTATTCTAATGGTTTGACTTTCCATTTCTGATTTAGTTTTGATTATCGAAAATTATCATCTGTTTTTCCAAGGATCAATAATTATTATCTTTTTCATGCCCTTTAGCGAGTTTTCCCAGACCTAGTGCAATCGAATTTTGATATCATAAACCTACTACGTTACAAATTCCATGAGAATCGTTAGAGCCGTTTTCGAGATCAGTTGGACATAAATGACCATATAAATAAGCAAATATAAAAATATATACAGAAATTTCACGCTTAATATAATAGGATACTAGCACATTTACACTATTTGGACCATCAGTTACCGTATATTGATTTATAAATAACAAAAACCAGATTTAACAATGAAAATATTGTAAGTTACACAATAAAATAAACTTATTGAATGAAGTGTACTGTCTGAGTTACTATATTAGTAAAGGTCATTCACCCTAAGAACGAATCTGCCACCTGTTGAATGTAAGATATATCTTTAGATTTTTGCCACTAGCTCCTTTCTCGAAGGTGTTTTTCGAAATCCAAGGCCTGGTATGTTTTAAGCTCTATGCTTCACACATTCCTACGGAAAACATAATGCTAGATCAGTTGGATCGCATGCTATTGAGGTTTCTTTATCACACTAACTGACGTTCAACAGGTGGCAGATTCGTTTTTGGGGTGAATGACCTCTTATTTTGTGCACTTGTATTTGGACTTTGAACCCAGACATGCAACAGGTCGCCGATTTTACTTGGAGTTGGACTTTGAACTCACAAATTTCTCTGACATTCAACAGGTGGCAGATTCGTTTTTGGGGTAAATGACCTCTTATTTTGTGCACTTGTATTTGGACTTTGAACCCAGACAAGCAACAGGTCGCCGATTTTACTTGGAGTTGGACTTTGAACTCACAAATTTCTCTGACATTCAACAGGTGGCAGATTCGTTTTTGGAATGAATGAATTATCTCTGTCGAATTGGTTCTAGCAAACACATCGTCTCAATAATTTATTCTAATGGTTTGACTTTCCATTTCTGATTTAGTTTTGATTATCGAAAATTATCATCTGTTTTTCCAAGGATCAATAATTATTATCTTTTTCATGCCCTTTAGCGAGTTTTCCCAGACCTAGTGCAATCGAATTTTGATATCATAAACCTACTACGTTACAAATTCCATGAGAATCGTTAGAGCCGTTTTCGAGATCAGTTGGACATAAATGACCATATAAATAAGCAAATATAAAAATATATACAGAAATTTCACGCTTAATATAATAGGATACTAGCACATTTACACTATTTGGACCATCAGTTACCGTATATTGATTTATAAATAACAAAAACCAGATTTAACAATGAAAATATTGTAAGTTACACAATAAAATAAACTTATTGAATGAAGTGTACTGTCTGAGTTACTATATTAGTAGAGGTCATTCACCCTAAGAACGAATCTGCCACCTGTTGAATGTAAGATATATCTTTAGATTTTTGCCACTAGCTCCTTTCTCGAAGGTGTTTTTCGAAATCCAAGGCCTGGTATGTTTTAAGCTCTATGCTTCACACATTCCTACGGAAAACATAATGCTAGATCAGTTGGATCGCATGCTATTGAGGTTTCTTTATCACACTAACTGACGTTCAACAGGTGACTGATCCTTTTTTGAGGTAAATGACCTCTTATTTTGTGCACTTGTATTTGGACTTTGAACCCAGACATGCAACAGGTCGACGATTTTACTTGGAGTTGGACTTAGAACTCACAAATTTCTCTGACATTCAACAGGTGGAAGATTCGTTTTTGGGGTAAATGACCTCTTATTTTGTGCACTTGTATTTGGACTTTAAACCCAGACAAGCAACAGGTCGCCGATTTTACTTAGAGTTGGACTTTGAACTCACAAATTTCTCTGACATTCAACAGGTGGCAGATTCGTTTTTGGGCTGAATGACCTCTTATTTTGTGCACTTGTATATGGACTTTGAACCCAGACATGCCACAGCTCACCGATTTTACTTGGAGTTGGACTTCAAACTCACAACTTTCTCTTAAATTCAACAGGTGGCAGATTCGTTTTTGGGGTGAATGACCTCTTATTTTGTGCACTTGTATATGGACTTTGAACCCAGACATGCCACAGCTCACCGATTTTACTTGGAGTTGGACTTCAAACTCACAACTTTCTCTTAAATTCAACAGGTGGCAGATTCGTTTTTGGGGTGAATGACCTCTTATTTTGTGCACTTGTATATGGACTTTGAACCCAGACATGCCACAGCTCACCGATTTTACTTGGAGTTGGACTTTGAACTCACAAATTTCTCTGACATTCAACAGGTGGCAGATTCGTTATTGGGGTGAATGACCTCTTATTTTGTGCACTTGTATATGGACTTTGAACCCAGACATGCCACAGCTCACCGATTTTACTTGGAGTTGGACTTTGAACTCACAAATTTCTCTGACATTCAACAGGTGGCAGATTCGTTATTGGGGTGAATGATCTCTTATTTTGTGCACTTGTATATGGACTTTGAACCCAGACATGCCACAGCTCACCGATTTTACTTGGAGTTGGACTTTGAACACACAAATTTCTCTCAAGCCACTCAATACATCGATATTTATCTCGGGCCACTCCCGTGTTTCGGATGGACACGTTAAGCCGTCGGTCCCGGCTGCCTAAAAAGCAGTCGTTAGGTCATGTCAGAGGCCCTGAAATTGATCAGTTGCGACCTGAAAACTCTGACACCAGACCTGAGCCGACCTGGCTGGTTCGATATTATTTTTTTTTTTAATACATCGTGAACATTAATTTCCTACTAGCAGGTAACATGTGCTCCGTAAGCCAATTCTCTCTTTATTATACAGAGTGTTTCAGAAGTAGTGTCGAGAATTTTAGGGTATTGTACCTGGATGCTAGGAGACTACAAATGTCATATTTGAAGTGTCCAAAACTCAGCGGTTATCCTTATAGCTGCCATTTTGTTTTTTTCACTTAAAAATTTTTATCTCAAGAACGAAATGTTGTATTGATCTGAAATTTGGCATGAATATTTATGCTATAAAGACTCAACTATAAAAAATAAAAAAAAAATTTTCGTTGAAATTTTTCAAAATGGCGGCCATTTTAAGTTTTTGATGGCGAATATCTCGAAAACCGTCCATTTTACAGAAAATTTACAAGAGACAAAAAAGTTAGCAAATTTTTTCACAATTCCAATGATACCTAATTTATTAAGATTGGTCGAAGAATAACAGAGAAATTAATTTTTTTCGTACTGCATGCATGACCACTTTTCATCATTAATTTAAAGATCAATATTAATTTTTTAATTCCAGATGTATTTAAGATGAAGCTTTGAAACTCGGTATGGCTCCATATGGGCAAACAGATGATTTTACAATGGTTTTCAAATGATAATGTTTGTCTTGTAAAAGTATTGTTGTTTCATTAAAAGTAAAGAACCAGATGTAGTGCTTCCTATTTCTTAGTCTCACGTTTCCTAGGTCTCATTTCTATCTTAAATTTCCAGTTTCAATATTTTCTTACGTTGCTTCTACACAAATATTTGATTATTGTAATGGAATTTAGTTCGCTGGAGTACACCGATATTCACTTCATGTATGGAGCAGCTCTTGGCAATGCGACCGAAGCAAGAAGAATGTATGCAGCTGCATTTCCAAACCGCCGTCTCCCTTCCGACAAGGTGTTCACAAGAACTCACAATCGGCTGAGAGAAGTTGGTTCATTTGAACGGAACAGGGTAATTGCTGGTAGGCCTCGAGCAGTTCGAAATGTTGCTTTTGAAGAGGAAGTATTGCAGAAATTCGATTTCAATCCTAGAACGAGTACGAGAGCAGTTGCAAAGCAAATCAATTCAAGTGCTTCTTCTGTGTGGCGTGTACTAAACAAGGAAAGACTTCACCCCTTCCGCTTTCAAAAAGTTCACTCATTGGTTGAACGCGACTATGAGCCAAGAGTAAACTGTGCCCGTTGGTTTCTTCAGCAAGACATTATCCAACCAAATTTTCTAGAAAATGTGTTATTTACCGATGAGTCCAGCTTTACAAGAGAAGGAATCTTCAACTCTCGCAACAGTCACGTCTGGGCCTTAGACAATCCTCATGAGGTCAAAGTGTGTGGTTATCAGCATAGATTTTCGCTGAATGTTTGGGCGGGTATCTTAGGTAATCGCGTGATTGGACCATACATTCTTCCTAATCGTCTGAATTCTCCCACGTACATTACTTTTTTAAGAGACATACTACCAGAACTTTTGGAAGATGTGCCTCTTGCAAACAGATATAATATTTGGTTTCAACATGATGGTGCCCCTGCTCATTTCGGAAATGTTGTTACAGACTTTCTGAACATGACCTATCGTCAGCGGTGGATTGGGCGGGGTGGACCAGTACCGTGGCCCGCACGTTCACCTGACCTCAACCCTTTAGATTTTTTTTTCTGGGGTCATATGAAAGACCTTGTTTACAGCACGCCAGTAGAAAACGAAGAAGACCTTGTGGCAAGAGTGGTTGCTGCAGCAGGTGCCATTCAAGATGATGAAAATGCTTTTATAGCAAGTTGAAGGACGGCATTTTGAGCAATTGCTGCATTAGTATCAGTGAACCGATTTGAGTGAAATTAATATTTTTCAATGTAAAATAAAATTTGGAGGAAAGTTATTCTTGTATATTTCTGTAATAAGAACGGTTTTCATGAAATTATAAAAAAAATTAATATTGATCTTCAAATGGTGAAAAGTGGTCATGCATGCAGTACGAAAAAAATTAATTTCTCTGTTATTCTTCGACCAATCTTAATAAATTAGGTATCATTGGAATCGAGAAAAAATTTGCTAACTTTTTTGTCTCTTGTAAATTTTCTGTAAAATGGACGGTTTTCGAGATATTCGCCATCAAAAACTTAAAATGGCCGCCATTTTGAAAAATTTCAACGAAAAATTTTTTTTTTTATTTTTTATAGTTGAGTCTTTATAGCATAAATATTCATGCCAAATTTCAGATCAATACAACATTTTCTTTCTTGAGATAAAAATTTTTTAAGTGAAAAAAACAAAATGGCAGCTATAAGGATAACCGCTGAGTTTTGGACACTTCAAATATGACATTTGTAGTCTCCTAGCATCCAGGTACAATACCCTAAAATTCTCGACACTACTTCTGAAACACCCTGTATAATAGATTATGTATGATTTAATACTTGATAATATTTAAAGAAACCTTCATCTCGAATGTTTCTTTTTTCGACTTGCATAATTCAAATACATTTGTACAAGAACACAAAGTCACACTCTTGCAGGACTCTGTATATTAGGCTTCATTGAAACATTGAAAGACTGAATTTTTACCTGAGGGTGATGCCCAACTGAGCTCTAGACTTGTGCGAGGGTGATGAGGCGGATGATAACAAGAGATGAATGTACCTACACTTTTAGGTGTGTTCCGAACCACCGGGAAGCGATTTTACAATTCTTAAACTATTTAAGCAATTCAAATTATTAATAAAAACAATATAAAAAATCTTGTAGTAGCCTTTATTCTTTTAAAATTGTTTTCATTAATTTGTTAAGTAGTGTTTTTATGATTCAAATTATTTTTAATTCAAAATTATGAGTATACTTCAATATTTTTTAGAATTATTTTTAAAAGTTTACCTACTTGTAAGGGTCTTGCAGTTCCTCGGTGACGAAATTGAGAAAATTCCAGCCTCCGAATGCAAAAAGTCCCGAGTAGAAAGCCAAAGCAATGGAGCCCACGTCGTATTTGCCTTCAAACGCGTTTTCGAAATTCGATGTTCCACCTGTAACAAGCAAGTTATTAGTTTGAAGCCTAATGGACCAATAAACCATTGATTATTTATATATTCAACTAGCCGTCAGGCTCGCTTCGCTCGCCATATCCGTCTAGGCTCGCGTTATCATTTGAGCATTTTTATCATATGCTAGGACGATCCAGTCGGGGATCCAGACTAAACGTCTGGCTAAACGGATATGGCAAGCGAAGCGAGCCGGACGGCTAGTAATATTATATTCCCAGGGATAGCTCTGATTGAAGTAGCAGTGCCCAATCAATTTTTTCGCGATTCATTAAATGCATTTCAATCTTCAACATGGTGCCAACCTAACAAAGTCAACTCAACTTAATGCCAACCTGACAAAATTATTAATTTAGTTACCAGTTAACAACTGTTTCGAAGAGGTACTCTCACTAGATTATAGTTCTATATTAACATAAATGGTATGGACATTTTTCAATAAATTATAACTAAGAGAATAAGAAGAATATACATGCTAGAAGACGAACTTTAAACCCTTAAAAACCACCCTTAGAGTTAAAATATTGCCAAAAGATTTCTTAGTGCGCCTCTAAAGGGCCAACTGAACATACCTACCAAATTTGAACGTTTTTGGTCCGGTAGATTTTTAGTTCTGAGAGTGAGTGAGTGAGTGAGTCAGTCAGTCAGTCAGTCAGTCAGTCAGTCAGTGCTATTTCGCTTTTATATATGTAGAAGATGATCCGTGAGACTTGATAAGTGTTTAAGCAACCGGTCCGCACAATTACAAATATGAAGCTGAATAAGGTCTACAATGTATTTCATCTACACACTTTTTCCATGTATTTCACATGACGATATTTTCTATTTAAAGTAATTTACAAACGTACACATAATAATTTGAGAAACGTCAAGTTGAAAAAATGACAGCATATGCTTACATTATTAGAATTTTTCAATTTTTGCTGGTTGAAGTTTCAAAATTTTCCATTTTTTGTCACTGCCGCCTGCCTCAACGATAAAAATGTACTATTATTTGTGTAAAACAATTTTTCCCTTTTCCTTTTTATTTCATTCCTTTCTAATAAAATTTTGTTTTTCCCTTTTTTTTATTAATTCTGTATCAAAATCTGATGTGTATTTCTTATTTTATTTTTGCATTTTGTACTAGTTTTCTTTCTTTTTTTTATTAAAATCTTTGAAGTGTAATATTTATTTTGTCTAAGTTTATTTATCTTTTGTAACTCGTTTTTTTGCTGTAACTGGGCACCCGCTGAAAAACCTTTGGGTTTGGCAGGATCCTCAATTGTTTGTATTGTGAATAAAAATTTTGATTTTATTTGATTTACTGTAACCATTTTCTCAAGATGACCATGAACGATCATGGATCAAAACATAGTGGAATGGCGAAGGTAGAGTGTAGAGTGTAGCAGTGGAGGTGACTGAGAGTTTATCAATTATGTATTCATATGTATCAGAAAAGTATAATGTCTTTGTCTACCATCTATAATAAGATCCACGTTATAATGGCAGTGTTTGATTAGCAATGCAATGGTATTGCTATCCTTGTTTATCATTCAACAAAGCGGATAGCGCTATCTCTTTCAAGCTTTGCTCTGTTGCCAGATCGTATTTCAACAACGTAAAATTAATAATTAATCAACAAAATATTTTATCTTAATTATAGAAATTCATTATTAGATTATTGAAGAATGAACAGTTAATATAAAGGTACGTACATATTTACGCGCCGCGAACATGAGCAATTCACTTTTAATCAGCTGATGCCAAGCTTTTTATATCTGTATCTTACCGTTTCT
Organism: Nilaparvata lugens; assembly: GCF_014356525.2. Taxonomy (NCBI): domain Eukaryota; kingdom Metazoa; phylum Arthropoda; class Insecta; order Hemiptera; family Delphacidae; genus Nilaparvata; species Nilaparvata lugens. The sequence continues at coordinate 78,251,879 of NC_052506.1, forward strand.
GTACAAATACAGATATAATCAGCTGATTAAAAGTGAATTGCTCATGTTCGCGGCGCGTATATCTGTACGCACCTTTAGATCAATAAAACTGTATCAGCTACCGTCTATAGAAGGCATTGACACGACTGAGGATCGGCAACGTTGTTCTCCTATCTCCCTGCACTGTCATTATAACAAGGACCACACTATACCTACGTTGGAAACTCAACTCTCATCATTTCATGAGATTTCATAAATTTACAGCAGTTGGCAAAGAAAACTGTTAGGCCTTGATTATCAATAGTTTTTAACTGTGTGGTTAGAACGGTTGTTACTGTGGTCACAATCTAGGAGATAGAACCCAGCATATTGGGCCTACAGTTTCATATTACGGTCACGTATCAATGATTATAGCTTTCTCTAAATAGGCCTAATCACTTTTACAATTTTTGCGGTTTAGATGTTTCTAGCATGTTCAACGACTGGAGACTCCAATATAAGTTACAAGCTTCAATCAGTTCCAAACTTGGATGAAAAATTTCAATTAGTTTCATTGAATTTATCGGTCAACTTTACACAAAGTCCAAAAAGAGTTCAAAATACAGTAGAGTGACACAGAATAACGGAAACTTTTAGAAACGCCATAAAAAATTAGTGGGAAGGGCAAAAATGATTTTATTCAAACTAATGTAAAGCCGTGTTCTCACTGAACAAATGTTCGACAAACATGTTTGTGGAAAAGGTTTGGGCAAATTTTATTATGTTTGACAAACAATGTTTGCCCGTGGCCAGTGTGAATGCGTCATCAATTTGTAAGTGGGAAGAACAGGTTTTATGTTTTACAACTGTCAAAACTGAAAATGTTTGGAAAAAAAGTAATTTTTGTTTGACAACAATGATTGTCCAAACTTTTTAAAATGTTTGTCACTGAGCTCCTCAACAAACATGTTTGCCGAACATGTATGTCGAACCTTTGATCAGTGTAGACACGGCTTAAATAAAGGTCAAGACTTGCCATTTGAGAATTATTGATAACATCTATCACTTTTTCGACGATTACTTCTTTAAGATTACTTACTCCTGCACGAATACACTCTTGAAATCTGTGTTGACGATTCCTCATTGATCGCTGCAACATCTCATATAGGATATTGCGGATTTCATTTGCTATTCTGTTTTAATTTTTAATCAATTCAAAATTATTGTGAGCGAAATCCACTTTGCACGGCATTCAATGGCAACTGTGCGAGTGAGTATTGTTTAGTAACCGTTTAATCTCACGCTTAGGTTGCGTTTCCTGGTCCCATGATCTGTCCACCTGCGATTTTCTGTTTGTGGAGCTATCTCAAATCAAACGTTTTCACAACTTGACCAATAACTGTGGTTGAATCATAACAGACAATTCAAAATGAAATTAAAAATATCCCAGCTGAAATGTTGCAGCAATCGTTCAGGAATCGTCAACACAGATTTCAAGAGTGTATTCGTGCAGGAGGAAGCCATCTTAAAGAAGTAATTGTCAAAAATTGATAGATGTTATTAATAATTCTTAAATGGCGAGTCTTGAACTTTACATTAGTTTGAATAAAATCATTTTTATAAAATTAACACTTTACACAGAGATGTTGTGGAATTTCTCCATATTAAGGTGAAATAAAAAGATGTTGTCAATTCCACAAAGTTTTTATTGTCTTATTTTTAAAGTCTACCACTGATGATGATGCCAAGTGCATCGAAACTAGTTTGGACTCAAATAAAAACTTTGTGGAATTGACGACATCTTTTTATTTCACCTTAAAATAATTTTTGCCCACCCACTAATGTGTTATGGCGTTTTTAAAAGTTCCCGTTATTCTGTGTCACCTTGTATTTTTATTCATTCTCGAGATGAGATTCCCTTAATTTGCATTGACAAAATTTGAAATACAGAAAATACAGAACTGAGAATGAAGTGGAAGTATTCCTTCAAAAAATAGATACTCTTTAGTGTGATTCATACGTTTTGAAGTCAGAGGAAATGATAGGAAAGCATTGTTGCCACTATTACGTTTCCATCGGCTTCTGTTGCAAATAGCTGTGATTCCAGAAGTTATCCTGGTAAATCTGTTCTGAAATTGATTGTTGGATCTTGCCAATTCTTAATTATTCGAACTCATATTATATTTTTAATTGCAAAAAAAAATGATTTTCATGGCCAAAGATAGTATGTTAACTCGTTCGTCACTCATATCTTTCGATATTAACTCAATCCTTTGTCCTTCTTCAACATTACAAATAAACAAAATAGCTGTCAGCTGGATTATTAATTACATCCTTTCATCTTCTCCTTCTTCCTCTTCCGCTTCTTTCTCTTCCTCCTCTTCTTCTTCTTATACTTCTTCTTTCTCTTTCTCTCCCTCTTCTACTTATTTTTATTCTTCTTCTTCCTTTTTCCTCCCAGTCCGGGGGTTGAACCTTGTCTTTCTCTACGAATTGCCTCCAGCACTCGGCTCGCGAAACCGCTTTTCGCTTTCATAGTTAACTAGTTTCAGTCCTGTAGCTTTGCCTATCGGCGGAGGGCCACTTTTGAACCCGTTCAAAAACATCAAACATTTAAGAAAATGTATCTTTCCATATGAGCAACAGATTCTCTTTTGTATCTTCTCAAAAGCAACATGTTGCATCTGGAAAAATATACAATGAGCTTTGATGTATCTTTCCATAAGCAACAGATGCTCTTTTGTATCTTCTCAGAAGCAACGCGTTGCATCAGAAAAGATACACAAGGAGCTTTAATGTATCTTTCCATAAGCAACAGATGCACTTTTCTATCTTCTCAAAAACAATGTGTTGCATCCGAAATGGTACACAAGGAGCTTTAATGTGACAATCCATAAGCAACTGATGCTCTTTTGTATCTTTTCAAAAGCAACGTGTTGATTCCGAAAAGATACACAAGGAGTTTCAATGTGACTTTCCATAAGCAACAGATGATCTTTTGTATCTTCTCAAATGCAACGAGTTGCATCCAAAATGATACACAAGGAGCTTCAATGTATCTTTTCATAAGCAAGAGATGCTCTTTTGTTACTTCTCAAAAGCAACATGTTGCTCCGAAAAGATACACAAGTAGCTTTAATGTATCTTTCCATGAACAACAGATGCTCCTTTGTATCTTCTCATAAGCAACGTGTTGCATCCGAGAAGATACACAAGGAGCTTTCCGGAGTTACGTCCTACTAGTACAACAAAGCCTATCAGCTAACATTCGTCAATAATTTATGCTCTTTCCATTGTTGGTGATACGTTGCAGCTCTCTCATTCATGTAGAATCTCTGTGTGTAGGGAGCTTCCTCCATCTAGGGATACGAAAAGATACACAAGGAGCTTTAATGTAACTTTCCATAACCAACCGATGTTCTTTTGTATTTTCTCAAAAGCAATATGTTGAATCCGAAAAGATACACAAGGAGTTTCAATGTAAGTGTTAAAACTCAATTTGCATCATCCTTGATTTTTGAACTTAGCACGTTGCCAGTATAGCCAACGTTTGGCAGATTTAGTCTGCATTGTTTTCAATATTTGTATCTTTGTAATAATTTCAATTTGTTGTCTAGTATTATTTGATTGATTTCAAATTTGTCCTTTTTCACTTGCTTTTGAATAATATTTGTGTTTTGTATCTTTATTCTTGCATTTCTCACTTGCAGAAATCGTTGTAGGTAGGTTTTGCTCCACTCGGCTTGGCGTGGTGCTGGTGTGCTGCTTCTTTGTTTCAACTTGATTCCAAAATGTAAAAATTGGCCAACTCTTGTTTTCAATTTTCGAATTTGAATTTATTCCAGCTGAATATTCAATACTTTCATGTTTCATTGGCATTTTGCGATAAATATTGGCCTAATTCAATCAAACAACTTGTATGTCTTCACGGATTGTGTTTGAATCTCAAACTTCTGGTAGGTGTAACCTCACTTTCCATTTGAACACGCTTGTCTGAACTCAATTTTTAGAATTTAGTTTAAAGCTCTTTCCAATTTTACATTGTTCATCTATTTCAATCTTTTTTAAAAAATGTCAATTTAGCATTTTGATTCCATTGAATTCTCAGTGATCTACTTGTCAAGTTGCTATTCCGATTTTGTCTTTGCTCGGACATTACGTTTCAAGAGCATTCAATTATTTGCATTTCTGCAAAAATCCAAGATCATCAAGATTGCTTGATGTTTCTACAAATCTTTATTTCATATTCTTGTTTTCAAACTCTTTGTACTCTGAACTCTGTGTAGTTCAGAGCGCTGTTGCTACAGTGAACATATTTTCTTACCGTAGGGTATTTTCTTTTCCTCTGTCCACAGTTTGGATTTTGGGAAACTCAATCAATCTCTCTACATCTCTCGAATCAATCTGCTACCGAATCTGTTCTACAATTCTACCTACGATCGAATCTACCGATAAAGGTCTGCAGTCTCTATTGACAGTCGAAATTGCATCCACTTTGGGGTTCCATATACCCTCCCACTCACTTGGTCGACTGTGCAATTTAGCATTCCACTTTGGGGTTACGTATACCCTCCCACTCTCTGGCCGGTATGGTGATGATGATTTCCATTGCTGGAGCATTTCTTACAAATGCCTACAATCTTCGACAGCTTTCGACATCCTCAAGATATTCAGGTTGAGTAATTGTATATTCATCATAAATTTGTAATATCATCCATTCTTATTCATTCATTTATCTATTTTCATTCATTCATTATCATTCATACTGCTATTGTTCATTTACTTATATAGATTTATCTTACTTATGAGCTGTGCCTACAAAGGCAATCAAAGAGTTTGTCATTTCAGGACATTGAATAATATTCAAAATTTTGAATACAAAATCATTTTATTTTTTGAATCTTGTTTCTTTACAATTTGAAAGTCTTTACAATTGGCATCACATTCAACTTATGTATTTTGAAACTTACATCACAATTAATTCAACAATAAAAATAACAATTATTCACTACTTGATTTTGCAATTATTCGCATTACCTATTGTTTTGGTAGGACGAGTTGTATTCAGGACTCAGCCTACCTGGTCCTCTATTAATTTTGCTACCAGAAAAGTTATTTTCAAAGTGCTATCCGCTTTGTTGAACGATAGACAAGGATACCAATACAATTTCTAATCAAACACTGCCATTATAACCAACCTAACCTAACCTAACCTAACCTAACCTAACCTAAACTAACCTAACCTCACTATTGGAACTCTGGATCTAATGTTTTTGTAAATGTAGGAATATTACCCCGCGAACCATACCTTGCCTATATGCCGGTTCAAAGTCACGGAAGCAGAGCTACGGTACGCATACTGTAGAGCCTTAAAACACAGAAATATTAGAGACTTATGTCATAATAGGGATACGATTGAGTGTGATGCATTACCTGTAAAAATGTGATAAACTCCAGCCACAATTATGGCAACCAGAGCAATCAGCTTTCCCCACGTGAACACATTCTGGACTCGCATCGACCATCGCACACTGACACAGTTCACTGCCGTCAGAAGACCTGAAAAATAACAAAAAGTAATTTGTGGAAAATCCTGAAGAGCTAAAATTCGGTACATGAATTCTATATTTGAGGAAGTTATATTTAAATTATGAGGTTTCAAACCATGACCAGTTTCATGGATTCGAGCCACAAATCTCGACTAAACATTTTAGGGCCGGTTTCCGAGCTCGGGATTTAGTTCTAGACTTCAAACAGCTGGAGTCCGTAAACGGAGGTAGTGGGCGTAGTCGCAGTTTTTATGACTAGTAGTTCTGTGAACAGTAGACCTCACGCAGTATTCTCATCCACAAGTCCCTGATTGAAACTATAGATAGACCTTATGGAAATACAGCAATAGACTGGCTTCTCCACACATCTGTGTAATCACTTGTCAGCTGATTTATGGTGAATGATTCTATAGCCTGATTTTTACTCTAATATTGGCGTATGAAGGAGGCTCCTTTTTCCTTTTATATTATCCTTGAAATGCAAAATTTCAAAACACCTTGTATATACGTCGACGCGCAATTAAAAAGGGAACATATCTGTCAAATTTCATGAAAATCTATTACCGCGTTTCGCCGTAAATGTACAACATATAAACATTAAGAGAAATGCCAAACCGTCGACTTGAATCTTAGACCTCACTTCGCTCGGTCAATTAATCTATATTTTCTCATCTCTATAATTGGAAACGGCTTTCCTTGACGAAATGGAAAATTCCTAAATATTTCAAAATAGCTGAAACTTTACACTATTTTACCTTTATTTTGTGTTCAATTTTCTAGTTTTTCGAAATTTAAGGGGAGCAGACCAACAAATAACTCCATAAGCTGTAATGTTAACATATTATGTACATTTTTCCCAGGAATTCTTCAAAGTAGACGTCTAAAATTTTTACAGCACTAATTAGCACTATTATATGAACACTTTAGCGAGAGGTAATTCAGAAATAATTTTTAAATCCCATTTTATATGCCTTTTTGTAATTCAATACTGAGTTTTCGAGCAGTCATTCAGAAAAAATCATATTTAGTGAAAAAATGGTTGAAAACTGAAAAGCTTGTGCTAAATTATGTAAAAAGGTCATGTTATTTAGTGTTCAATATATCAGGTTGATCGGTTGGATAGATCTCTAGTAAAAGGTACATATTATGTTAGCATTACGGCTTATGGAGTTATTTTTTGGTCTGCTCCCCTTAATTTAACGTGGACAGTGACTACGCCCCGTTGGCATCAACACCATTGTCATTCAAATACTGCTATTATAACGTGCACCTCATTATACAAACATTTGCAGAGTTTGATTTGAGCTGTAATGAGATTTACTTCAATTTGCGTAATAATTTATGTTCAATGCAGACATACGCTCAAGTCTAGAACTATTGAGGTGCGTACAGATTTACGCGCCGCGAACATGAGCAATTCACTTTTAATCAGCTGATGCCAAGCTTTTTATATCTGTATCTTACCGTTTCTGTAAAAATACAGATATAGTCAGCTGATTAAAAGTGATCTTTCTTTTAATCAGCTGATGCCAGGCTTTTTATATCTGTATCTTACCGTTTCTGTAGAAATACAGATATAGTCAGCTGATTAAAAGTGAATTGCTCATGTTCGCGGCGCGTAATATCTGTACGCACCTTTATATATTCAGGCGGTGGGACCTTCCCACGAGGGACTCCCCACTAAAACAAAAGCCATACGAATTTACTTTTCAAATTCCACAAAGTCTGAAGAAGATTTACAAGAAGTATAGTCTAGAACTCATAAGTGCAACACTACTAAAAGGAACAAATAGGCACTACAAATTTCGTGTTCCGTACTACAAGAGCCAAGTCTAATAAATTAATATGGACAACAGTAATCTATTATTATTTCATCAGTAATATCTAATTGGGCAAATCATTGCGAACGCAATAAATAGATAATTAGAAACTTCCTTCCTTATTAGAAAAGACATCAAAGTATAGGCATAGTGAGAAGATAGCACAAGAAGATATCTCATGGTATAGGACACGTTTATGTTGCAATTTGTAATGTTAACTCTAACCGATAAACCTTGAATAGTAAGGTCCACGTTATAATGACAGTGAAGAAAGATAGGAGAACAAAGTTGCCGATCCTCTGTCTTGTCAATGCCTTCTATAGACGGTAGCTGATACAGGTATATTGATGTAATATCAACTGTTCATTCTCGTCTAAAAGAATCAATTATATTTTATTATGATTTCATAATAAGATGAAATACTTTGTTAATTGTTACAACCGGTGTTAGGCAAGGAGACGCACTTTCAGCTACACTCTTCAATGTGGTGTTGGAAACAGTAATTCGGAAGCTGGGACTGAGAGGCACAATAGTAAATAGAATGTGTCAGGTTCTGACCTATGCGGACGATGTTGTGTTAGTTGCAAGAAATAAAGACAATCTAAAAGAACTTTTCTGTACAGTGAGGGATGAGGCTGGAAGTGTGGGTCTGGAAATAAACATTGGAAAAACAAAGTACATGAGAATGTCAGCAAATGAGCAGAGGAGAGGAGACAGGTAAATAACTTGAAAATATCAGATGGTTGTGAAATAGAAGGCGTTGGTAAGTTCAAATACGTACCTTGGGGTAATGCTAACTGGTGATAATAGAACGAGTAATGAAATATATGACAGGATCATGATGGGCAAACGTGCATATTATGCAAACCAAAAAAATTTCAAGAGCAGACTCATTTCGCGTAAAACAAAAGAAAAAATGTACAGGACGTTAATAAAGCCGGTTGTGACATACGGATCGGAGACATGAACAATTTTGAGCAAGGATGAGAGAGCACTGAGCTCATTTGAAAGAAAAATGTTCAGAAGGATTTGGGGACCAAAATGGTATGATGGAAATTGGAGAGCCAGGTATAATAGTGAGATTGATGAAGCCATTGGGCAAGAAAACATTGTACGGTCCATAAAGGCAAAACGTATAGAATGGCTGGGTCATGTGGCAAGGATTGGTGAAGAGAGAGTCCCATTGAAGATGATGGATGAGATGATGATGGGGACAAGGAGAAGAGGAAGACCAAGGATGAGATGGCTGAATGACGTCTTGGGCGATCTTTGGGTGCTAGGAGTGGCAGACTGGCGATGAAGAGCCCAGGAGAGAGAAGTTTGGAAGCATTATGTAGAGGAGGCCAAAGTCCACTCAGGATTGTAGAGCCACATAAAAGAAAAAAAAAGACTTTGTTAATTAATGATTAATTCTACATCGTAAAAAAACGATCTGGAATAGAGCAAAGCGTGAAGAGATAGTGCTATCCGCTTTGTTGAATGATAGACAAGGATAGCAATACCTACCATTGCTAAACAAACACTGCCATTAAGGTGGACACTTTATCTCACTATAGTTTTGTTTTTGTGTGGAGCTATGTGACGCTGGTAGTCTCTCATACTGTGCCGTTCTCCCCGGCCAAAACAGTAATAATGGACAACAGTATTCATTAGTAATCGGATTGATTCAACACAAAATCGGCTTGAAATTTGGAACATAACGACCTATACCATGGGATATCTTCTTAAGGTGCATACAGATATACGCGCCGCGAACATGAGCAATTCACTTTTAATCAGCTGATGCCAAGCTTTTTATAACTGTATCTTACCGTTTCTGTAAAAATACAGATATAGTCAGCTGATTAAAAGTGACTTGCTCATGTTCGCGGCGCGTATATCTGTACGCACCTTTACGCTATCTTTTCTCTCCAAGTATAGGCTAATTGAGGAAGTGAACTTCTACGAAGTTCTTCAATATAATCAGAGACAATACTATTAGTGATATCCACGTTAGTTAAAGCACCTGATTAACAATGGTTTGCTATCTCTGTTTGTATTTGAACAAAGCAGATGGCGGTGCCTCCGCACCGTTGGCACAGGTCATGACACTCGTGTTCCTTAGGAGCGGCCATTATGTGGGGTCTTTATGGCGGTAAATTTGAAATTCCAATCTGCTCATAACAAAATCATGCATTATGCTTTTTAAAAACAATTATTCTGGTTCAGATAATATGTAAATTCAGGTTTTCGATTTTTCAATAATTAAATTTCAATAATAAATAGTTCAATAATTCATGTTGTATTATTAAAAATTGTTCTTATTCTTGTAACTTGTTATGATTCATACGGCATTGGTACAAAAGGCTAACCTCAAAAAAAGTTTAAAGTTCCCAATCAATTAAATCTAAAAATCAACAATTCAGTTCCTAATTTTGGAATCTGAATATTATTATTCTGTTGGAAGAATTTATTTTACAATTCAAAGCCAAGAAATATTCCTTGAACAATATAACAAAATAACTCATCATGTTGTTCAATCTATAATGATGACAGCTGATAAATTTGAAAATTGGTGATCTATAACCCCATAAAATGGCGATTTTGCAATGCATCACGGGATTGTGTCATGACCTGTATTTATAGACCTTGCGTTGGCAAAATTATGTTTGACGCATCATCACGTCTGAACTACTCAACTGATCAATTTGAAATTTCGCACATAGATTCTCAATTTACCGAGGATGGTTATAGCCTTATTTTAAATTCTTCAAGGTTACAATGGGTCAAGTTTTCAATTAAACCCTTGCGAAGCACGGGCTAGTCTGCAATAACTTTCATTGCAAATCTAGTCATTGCAATTATATTACTCAATTAGATATTGACTAGTCTTGTCTTGACTAACCGGTGTATGCCCAGCCTAAGGCCAAGACATGATCAGACAGACACGTTTAGTCACAATTCTTCACATACTTAGTTGTTTATGAAGACATGTCTAATTCCAGTGACTGATCAGTGTGAGATGCGTCACAAGCAGCTATGTGAAGTATTGTGACTAAAAGTGTCTGATCATGTCTTGTCTTGTCTAGCCTTCAAGTTCCAATTCAAAATTGGTTTTGCATTTCTCTTTAAATGCTCCGCATTTACGGCGAAACGCGCCAATGGATTTTCATGAAATTTGACAGGAGTGTTCCTTTTTGAATTGCGCGTCGATATATACATAAGGATTTTTGATATTTTGAATTTCAAGGTTGTTATAAAAGGGAAATGAGCCTCCTTAATATGCCAATATGACTATAAAAATCATACTACAAAATTATTCATTATTAATCAGTGGATCATTAATACTGCAAGCAATGATGCATACAATAGTATTCATACAGTACCGTAACTCAAAGTACAACATAGTATTTTTCCCCGACCTTTCTTCCTCTGCTTCCAACTAGGTAAGCTTTTGCTGATAGAGTTGTTCACAACAGATGAATAGCATTGTAGATACACCAACCCAAACAGCCATTAGTCGTTCCCACACCGATATCTCGCCAACACGACAGAACAGGACAGAATTCACTCTGAAGCCTGGTTTCCATTAGTTGGTTTTAGCGGTAGAGTTCCCTGGGCAAGTACTAACTATCTTGTAAACTCTCCCAATGAAAACGTTCATTGTAGAGCATTGTAGAGTTCTTGGTAGATTAGAGTGGGATAGCACCGTGGGATAGTACTCTACCACTTGTCTTCCCCCACCACCGCTTCTCACTCTACTCTACCACTACTAGGCTAATACAAACAGTCTCGAGCTAGTAGAGTAGAGTCTAAAATTGAAATTCAAAGGTTAGTTCTGTTCACAAGACAACACACTTTACCTACTATTCTCAATTGTAGTGGAAACAGTTACTCGACCACTAACTCTACCAGTGGAACCCAGGCTTTCTTGTTACAGAGTCTATAAAGTCACTTTAAAGTCACTCTAGTGACAGTAGAAGCTGGTAAGTCAAAAAGTGACTTGTACAAGTGACAAGTTTGCATTTCACCACACTCACATTCTGCCGACTCTACAAGACCCCATTTATAATATCGCCAGTTACTCGACCACCAATTCTACTAGTGGAAACCAGGCTTGATACAAGGATATAGTATACTACTCTTGGGCTTGATGGACAGTATGGACAGAGAAGGTTGTGCCTTATACTGCACGAGGTCTAATGTTCACTGAACTACTAGTAGACAATAGAGTAGAGATATCAATACTAAAAAAAGTAAATTCGTATGGCTTTTGTTGGTGGGGAGTCCCTTGCGGAAATACTAAATACTCAATACTTGATACTGTAGATTCTGTTGATTCAGAATCTGAATAAAGCTTTCTCTTAGAGGTGTCACATATATGCAATGTGTGCATATTAGCACTTGGTCACATGTAGTAGCCTAATGTGCATATTAGCACAAGTGTAGAGTGTACAGTACATAGTACAAGTGTGAGTATAACAAGTGTGAAAGGTAGGTCATACTCTCACACATGTGTGAGTGTGTGTAGGTCTAATTGCGGGGCACTTCAATTGAACTTTATGTGCATTTAATTGTGGGACAAGGCCGCAACTGTATTGCAGGCAATTTGCTTTGTCTCTTCTATAGTGGAACTCACTGCAAACTGTCAGTATACATCGTTATTAACATGAATGCTTCACATTCAAACAATGCTGACACACCAGCTGTTACTGGAGCGACAACCTGTTACCAAATATTTTAGGCAAGGTTGATAGAGACACGTTTGAACACATACTAGTGACCCCCTGGGTTGGAGAGCTTGCCAATGAATTGTTTGAACATGAACATGAACTGTTTTGCTCATGAACACGTTTGAACACATAATAGTAACCCCCTGGGTTGGAGAACTCGCTCATGAACTGTTTGAACATGAAAATGAACTGTTTTGCTCATGAACACGTTTGAACACATGCTAGTGACCCCCTGGGTTGGAGAACTCGCTCATGAACTGTTTGAACATGAACATGAACTGTTTTGCTCATGAACACGTTTGAACACATAATAGTAACCCCCTGGGTTGGAGAACTCGCTCATGAACTGTTTGAACATGAACATGAACTGTTTTGCTCATGAACACGTTTGAACACATACTAGTGACCCCCTGGGTTGCAGAACTCGCTCATGAACTGTTTTGCTTATGAACACGTTTGAACACATACTAGTGACCCCCTGAGTTGGAGAACTCGCTCATGAACTGTTTTGCTTATGAACACGTTTGAACACATACTAGTGACCCCATGGGTTGGAGAACTCGCTTATGAACTGTTGTATTGTAGTCTTTGAAACCCGCAACTTTCAATCATACAGAGTTGGTGAAAATTATGGAAACAGCTAAAAATGTATTTTACAAGAATAATTATTTGACAGTAGGTTTCATGGGAGATCTTATTTGATATGAAAATTACTCTTCAAAGATTACTTTGTACATCTTTGACCCTCATATTTAGAGTGGAATATTTCTAACCAATTTATTAATTCAAGCCATCAAAATTAAAAATTTATAGCTTCATGTTTATTTTGGACTAAAATTTTATAAAAATTTTACACGTGAAAGTCTAACCCTATCTTGGACTTTGTCACCTATAAATTTGGAAGAAAAATAGCACAAGGACAACCTTATTATTTTATATTCCGATGTTATTACATTAGTGTAATTTGCATTGTAAATAAATAAAAGTCCAAATTCATCTTTTAAATGAGAAAGTGGTCATGTGATACATGATTCTGATACAGAGTTCCAAGAGAAAATGAATGGCGAAAACCGCTCATTGATATCTCAACTCGTATCTGTTTGTAGATGTAAAAGTTGTAAATTATGTTGCATATTAGCCAGCTAAAATATGTGTCAGCGCATGAATGACTGCCTGTGTGATAACTCCCAAATAGCCACAACTGATTATGCAGAATTGGTGAAAATTATGGAAACAGCTACAAATTTCTTTCACAAGAATAATTTGACAGTAGGCTTTATTGGGGATCCAATTTTGTTGTCCAACGAACTTGATCTGTAAAAAGGTTGGAAGAATACGTGCTCAAAATTTGAAGCTGATTGATCAATTCTTTCTAAAGTTATCGTGGAATTAATCACGGTTAAAATTCAACCGGCACTAATATTACAATTATTTAATTAATAAAGCAATAATAACTTGGGCTAGACAGTTTGAAAGATTCCAAAGAACTAGATAAGGTGACCCAATAGCTTTATAAGTTATGCTAGAACAGTCAATCGTAAATTGTATAATTACATGGCTTACACGGCAACGCCTACAATCTTGAATTAATGTTCACTTCAAAATTGGAGCAAAACTAATTTGGACCACAGCCGGTCAATGCCCCTGGACATTGTTACAATAAGAGAAACAAACATAAATGATTCCCATTTTCTAAAAGAAGGTTCAAAAATAAACGTAAAATACGCTACTTTTTGTGCACCACGTGTTCAAATGAGTGCTTTGAGCTTTATGTATAAAACACTATAATCATAATAAAATTATGACATTGAGGGAAAAATTAGGCTGAGCCTGTACTATTTCTCTCAAAAAATTTTGATAAAATGTTTATTTTGTCCAAAAGTTAAGGTTATGTAATCACACACTGCTTCGTCACTTGATTTTCGGTCCAGGAATAATTATTTGAAAATTTTGAAGGTTGCTTTTATACTCCAAATGAATCACAGAATGTATCACAATAGATTAAAAACTTAAGAAATATTGCACTTATTTGAAAAATTTGAATTATTACAAAAATTGTTTTAAAATTTTTATTACAGTTATTGTTATTATCTTTCAGTTTATTGAAAGGAGGCACTATATCAGAGACATTTCAATCATTTAGCACCAAAATTATATAATCTACTTCCTGCAAACTTTAAACAGATTAATCATCCTAGAAAGTTCAAAACAATAGTACACAATTGGTTGATGAGCAAAGGAAGACAGAACATAGAAAACATTATTTCAAATAACAACTAACCACCTAATGACTTACTAAACACTAACTAATTAATAATACGCTCAAAAAAAAACTAAGAAAACCTACTCTAGAACATGGTACGCCATAGTGGAGTAGGTCAATTTTCCACACAGAAAAAATTAAACAAGTAGAGGACACATTATAAGAATTTTTTGTAACTAACTATTGTATGTAATATTGTAATTTATCTAATATTTTGTGTAATTGATGTAGTTTTAGTTTTTTTGGGAAATAAACATTTATTTATTTATTTATTATTCAAGGAGGATGAAAATTGGACCCTAGACGATGTTTAGAAGATCAATGGATTAGATTAGATTAGAGTTATTTATTTAGATATGTTACAATATAAACCGGCTTATACACTTATTCTCATTAAATGACAGTATTGCTGATTATTCAACGAATCTCACAAAATATTAAAAATTAATTAATGGGAATAAAAATATTGAATGCAATTCAAATAACGATTATATGTTATTGTGATGTAACTTCATAAATCGACGGTGCTTTAACAAACAATTTCCGATTCTCTGAAAAAGAAAGGATATAATAGTTATTTGTGCAACTAGTGTGCAAAGTGACAGTTTGCTGCATCGAAAGAAACGTTTACGCCCGAGCCGTAGGCGAGGTCGGAATGGTTTCTTGAGTGCAGCAAACGAACTTTGCGCACGTATTTCACATTAAATTTTTCCTACAGTTACCATTGAATATGAAAAGTGGGTAATTATGGGTAAAATTCCCTGAAATCCATCAAATGTTTTTCTGTGTAACTTTATTATTAATAAAAACCTCAATTTATTTAAAATTGAATTATAATGATTAGTAATTCAATTGAAAATTCATCTGACTGCTTGAAGGGGGTTTATGTTATGTAAGCATTGAAATGACTATAATCAAGGCACATAATAAATAGAACGTTGTTCTTCACTGCCATTATAACGTGCACCAGTCACAGTTACCAACTTAATTTTGATTTTGCTGCACTGGTGCTCCATATAACCTACTAACTATTTTGCGTTGTCATGCTGCAAATCTGGAGTACGCAAAGTACTCACTTTGCGCACTAGTGCGGAAAAGTGATTCTTTGCAGCCTGCAATCAGTGCAGAATTGTTTCCATTCTACAGAAATAATGACGTTGACCCTTTACTTAATGAAACAAACAACTACAGCATTTCATTCTCTGTCAAAGCCACCCCTATTCACACCCCAATCAAACCCCTCAGTCTCTTTCTCTCTCTCATATATCTACTCATCATAGCATCTCTTTCTCATTCCATCTCCTTCCAATCAATCCTGAACGCCTCATCACTAGAAACCTCAGTCGATGTAATACACTCCATAAGACTCTTCTTCATTTTGATCTTGTTTTTTCTTCTCTTGGAGATCTCTCGTCTCTCTCTCTCTCCTTCCCTCACTCTCTCTCATATATCTCCTCATCTAAGCATTGATCTCTAATTCATCTCCTTCCAATCAATCCTGAACTCCTTATTTGTAGAAACCTCAGTCCATGAGGTTTTTTCTATACTCGAAAAAACATTTCTTCTATTAGAGCTCTCTCTCTCTCTCTCTCTCTCTCTCTCTCTCTAAAAATGTTTTTCAGTAAAATATATTCTCCTCATTTAAATGAAATTGTTGTTTTTTTTCAATTACTATTGATTTATACTTTTTGTATCATATTTCTTAATATTCTATTGATATATTTCTAGAATATATTCCCTTATGTTGTTGTGATGTAAATGCATTAGATTTTTATAGGAGGGTTGAATGGGAGAGAGGGCCGGATGCGCTCTAACTTCGCCCTCCAGGTTAAAATAAAGGCAGCCTATCCATCTATCTCTCTCTCTATTTTGGTAGAGAGTTAGTGGGAAGGATATTTTGAATATTCTTTCCAAAGAATGGATATTGATATGTCCAAAGCTCCGCCAATCTATGTACATGCATAACAATATATTATTATCTATAGCTATTACCATAGAGAAACAATAGCGTAAGTAGATATCCCATGGTATAGGGAATTTATGTCGCAACTTTTATTGTTATCTCAAGCCAATTACTGTCGATTACTGTCAATAATTTGTTGGGGTGATGGTGTATCGATTATTGTCAATTTTTACTGTATTGCTGGGGTGATGGTGTATGAACGGCACAATTTGAGAGACTACCAGCGTCACACAGCTGCATAGGAAAGAACTATGTGAACTATCGGCTTGGGATAACAGTAAAACTTGCGACATAAACGCCCTATACCATGGGATATCTATGCTATCGTTTCTCTATGCTATTACCAATTGCTTTTCTCATATCATATGCAGTTCAAAAATCATTTTCTTAGTCTATATTATGTAAATTCATCTATAATTTTGCTGTATTGTAAGCTACTGTATATAAGTGTAAAAGCCAGTATATATTGTAATCTACATAAAT
This sequence comes from Nilaparvata lugens, assembly GCF_014356525.2. Lineage (NCBI taxonomy): Eukaryota > Metazoa > Arthropoda > Insecta > Hemiptera > Delphacidae > Nilaparvata > Nilaparvata lugens. Next base: position 78,268,627 of record NC_052506.1, read on the forward strand.
AAAGTACTCAATCGATCAATCTCTTTTTCTCACTCTATCTTTCTACCTCTCGATCAATCTCACTTCCATAAGTAACCTCAGTCCATTTTATATACTCAATAAAACACTTCTCCTAACTCACTCTCTCTCTTTCCAAAACTATCATTCTTTCTCTTTCTACCTCTCTCTCTTTCCCGCCCTATATCACTTTCGATTTCATCTTCAAACTAACCACCCAGCTCAGTCTACACTATACCCTATAGTCTGCCCTATTCACTTGTCAGTATTTCTTATCAATACCATCAACACCTCCCGTTCAATCAATGCTGCCAGTATGATGTGGATTTCACTACAGTATGAAACTCTCTCTTCAAATAGCTCATCAATAGCTCTTCAAATCATCAAGCTGACATGACAGTTTGAAATGTTTCAGTTCATTGACCGAGCGAAGTGAGGTCTAAGATTCAATTATATGTTTAAATGTTTATATTTATGTTTATATGTTTCGCATTCACGACAAAACGCAGCAATAGATTCTCATGAAATTTGACAAGAGTATATTCCTTTTTACTTTCCTTGCCCTATTACCATAGGTACCTAAGGAAAGTATTGCTTTCTGAAAAAAATTAAGGTACCCCAATTTCTAAATTTCTATACGTTTCAAGGTCCCCTGAGTCCAAAAAACTGGTTTTTGGGTATTGGTCTGTATGTGTGTGTGTGTGTGTGTGTGTGTGTGTGTGTGTATGAGTGTATGTGCGTCTGTGTACACGATATCTCATCTCCCAATTAACGGAATGACTTGAAATTTGGAACTTAAGGTCCTTTCACTATAAGGATCCGACACGAACAATTTCGATCAAATGCAATTCATGATGGCGGCTAAAATGGCGAAAATGTTGTCAAAAACAGGTTTTTTTGTGATTTTCTCGGAAACGGCTCCAACGATTTTGATCAAATTCATACCTAAAATAGTCATCGATAAGCTCTATCAACTGCCACAAGTCCCATATCTGTAAAAATTTCAGGAGCTCCGCCCCATCAATGCAGATAGATTCCCAATTATCAGGCTTCAGATACAATTGAAAAAAAAAATCAAGTGGAGTAGATTGAGCATAAAAATCTCTACAATTAATGTTCAGTAACATTTTCACCTAAAATTGAAAATAAGCTTTAAATTCGAGAAAATGTGATTATTCAATTGCAAATTATTGTTGATTCTATTAAATCATTCACTATGAAGAGATAGCAGACCTCATGTGTGTCTCCAGCGTTATTGACCTGTCACCAGCTGGCTCAAATCTTTGAATAGTAGACTTGAGATGCGCGGGAACACTAGCGTCAGGTGATCAATTTTCATAACGGCAAGGAAAGTTGTGTGAGTGCGCCACACCAGATTTTTGGATTTCGCGTCGACGTATATATGAGGTTTTTTGAAATTTTGTAGTTAAAGGATAATATAAAATGAAAAGGAGTCTCCTTCGAACGCCAATATTACCGTAGAAATCAGACTATAGAATTATTGATCATAAATCAGCTGTCGAGTGGATTATTAATCGCATGCAATGAAGCATTCAATTATAATATTTCAATGTAACTCCGTAAAAAATTAGCAGTCGTGTGGACCACTAATTACATTCAATGATGCATGCAATTAATAACTCGAAATTGCATAGTATTTTCTCCCGACTTTTCTCTGCTTTCAACTCCGTAAGCTTTTAATGATAGTAGCATAGTTGTTTACAACATTATTAGCATTGTCGGCACAACAACCGAAACAGCCATTAGTTCTTTACACACCAATATCTCGCCGACACGACAGGACAGGCCATAGTTTACTCTGATTGACAGTATTAGAGGAGGTTGTGGTGTAAAACTGCGCGAGGTCTACTGTTCACAGAACCACTAGTAATACACTAGCAGGTAACCCGTGCTAAGAAGGCGTCTAATTAAAAACTTGACCAACTGAAAACTTGACCTACTGATATCTTGTAGAATTTGAAATTAACATATAACCATCCTCGGTAAATTAAAAGTCTATATGCAAAATTTTGGAGTCGATTTTTGTCACAATCTAGGAGATAAATCTTCTGACCCAGCATACTGGGCCAACAGTTTCATATTAAGGTCACGTATCACTGATTATTTGAATAGAAATAAAAATCTCAGTAGCCTTTTCTTGAATAATTATTTCATCACAACATGTTTCAACATTCATGCCATTTTCAAATGAAATCTTCAAAAAAATCTGGTGTGGCGCACTCACACAACTTTCCAGCCGTTATGAAAATTGATCACCTGACGCTATGGTAGTGTTCCCGCGCATCTCAAGTCAAAGATTAGAGCAAGCTGGTGACAGGACAATAACGATGGAGACACACGAAGTCTGCTATCTCTTCATAGTGAATGATTTAATAGAATCAACAGTTGCCAACAGTTTGCGTTATTGAATAAACACATTTTCTCGAATTTCTAGCTTATTTCCAATTTTAGGTGGAAATGTCACTGAACATTAATTGTAGAGATTTTTATGCTCAATCTTTTCCAATTAAATTTTTTCGTTTAAATTGTATCTGAAGCCTGATAATTGGGAATCTAAAATCACACTTTGCATTGATGGGGCAGAGCTCCTGAAATTTTTACAGATATGGGACTTGTGGCAGTTGATAGAACTCATCAATGACTATTCTAGATATAAATTTGATCAAAATCGTTAGAGCCGTTTTCGAGAAAATCGCGAAAAACCCTGTTTTTGACAACATTTTCGCCATTTTAGCCGCCATCTTGAAATGGATTTATTCGAAATTGTTCGTGTCGGATCCTTATAGGGGAAGGACCTCAAGTTCCAAATTTCAAGTCATTCCGTTGATTGGGAGATGAGATATCGTGTACACAGACGCACATACACTCATACACACACACACATACAGACCAATACCCAAAAACCACTTTTTTGGACTCAGGGGACCTTGAAACGTATAGAAATTTAGAAATTGGGGTACCTTAATTTTTTTCGGAAAGCAATCCTTTCCTTACCTATGGTAATAGGGCAAGGAAAGTAAAAAGGTAAAATAGATAGAATAATGGATATAGATAAGATAATTCAAAAAAAGGTACTGAGGTTTTTATTTAAATATATATTACAAGTTGCCCTATACAGAAAAAACACACTGGTTATTTATAGCTTTCTCTGTTAATGCACTAGCCAGTAACCTGTGCTAAGTAAGGGTCTGATTAAAAACTTGACAAACTGAAAATTTGACCTACTGAAATCTTGAAGAATTTAAAATAAACACATAATCATCCTCGGTAAATTAAGAGTTTATACACAAAATTTCAAGTTAATCAGTCCAGTAGTTCAGACGTGATGGTGCGTCAGTCGTGAATCAATCCTCAATTCTCGAGTGACGCATCATCACGTCTGAACTACTCAACTGATTGACTTGAAATTTTGCATATAAATTCTTAATTTACCGAGGACAGTTATAGGCCTATTTTGAATCGTTCAAGATCTCAGTGGGTCCAGTTTGTCAAGATTTTAATCAGACCCTTAAGGAGCAAGGGTTACCTGCTAGTCTTCAATGAAATACAATTTTTGCAAAAAAATGAATGATGATTTGTCTTATTTATTCTTGGATCAGGATTTTACTAGAATATTGAAATGATCGATATGAATGAATGATACATACAATGAAATGAAAGCTTGTATCAATTTCCACACAGAAAATACTAAACATGTAGAAGACACATTATAAGAAATTTCTGAATCTAACTATTGTATTTAATTGTAAACTATCGAATATTTTCTGTAATTGATGTAGTAGTTTTAGTTTTTTTGGGAAATTAACTTATTAATATAAAATAAAATTGAATTGATTGACCAATAAGATAAAATTTATTATGAATAGAATGAAATGAAAACTTGTAGGCTATTAATAAAATTATAGGAAAAAATTGTGAGTGAACTTACATAAACATGCAGCAGCTAGAAGAGAGACGGCCACAGGAGGCGGTTCACAAGTCGGGAAAAACGGTTTCGCCGCGTACTGTGCGAACGTCAGCGCGACCACAGCCTGTGTGCACGGCCTAATCACTAACAACACGACCCACAGGTACAGAAACGCGGGAAGATCGCCGAACGCTTCCAGAATATACGCATAGTCGCCGCCCGAACGCGCGATACAGGTTCCCAGTTCGGCGAAACATACCGCGCCGACCGCCGAGAACGCGCCCGATAGCGTCCACACGACCAACGACGCGGCGACTGATCGCGTATAGAGAAAAACACCGGCCGGCGACACGAAAATACCAGACCCGACGATCGAGCCCACAATCAACGCGACGCCGTTGGCTAGCGTGATTTTGCGTCGCAACGTGACGCGATTCGCGTCGTCTGCCATGATCTAAAAGTTCAGTCTGATCATCATCTGCTGGAAGCTGAGATACGAGTAATGCGGGTTGCAGAGTCGGTCTGATAAAGGGGCATGCGTCGAGCTAGACACAGTACAACGTTGTGAGTTGAGCAGGTTGCAGACTCCGCCTGTTGAAGGGGCATGCGTAGCTGCTAAACACAGTACTCGTCACAAACACACACCATGTGACAAAATGAGGTACCAGTAGATGAAGTTCGCACGCATTGTGTGGTTTGGATCTGCAACAGGTTCAGATAGAAGTCACAAATTACTGTTTGTCTGTTGGTTTCGTTATCTGCTTACGATAAATCAAATCAAAACAAATTTATTTCGCCATAATAAAAATAATACAATAGCTTAATCATTGATACAACGTTGAAGAAAACACATTAATCAATTTTTAAATGAAAACGAAAAATAACATTGTCATTAAAAATAGAGATAAATATATAGTCTATTCATTCATTCTTTATTAATTATTTATATACTAAGTACATTATCAAAATGGTAGGGGGAGGAAAGATAAGGTAGCCTTGTGCTATTCCTCTCCCAAATTTAGATAATACCATAGAGAAACAATAGCGTAAGTAGATATACCATGGTATAGGGAATTTTTGGCGCAACTTTTACTGTTATCTCAAGCCGATTACTGTTGATTATTGTCGATTTTTACTGTTTTGTTGGGGTGAGAGTGTATGAACGGCACAATATGAGAGACTACCAGTGTCACACAGCTGCACGAGAAAGAATTACATGGACTATCGGCTTGAGATAACAGTAAAAGCTGCAACATAAACACCCTATAGCATGGGATATCTACTTATGCTATTGTTTCTCTATGATAACACATAGTCCGAAATAGGTTAAGTCTTGTAGTTCTTCAATTCACAAAATGTTCAGTCCTCAAGAATTTTCACAAAGTAGATTTTCAAATTTAGATGCTTCAAAACTAAACATAAAAGAAATATTTCACATTATTTCAACTAAAATAGAAAATATTCACATATTAAACATATTTTTGGACTATTTCAATCAATATTATTGAGAAAGGGACAGTTTTGGGCTATAAGCCTGTTGTTCCTTCCCCAATAAGTCAAGAATGATAATGAATGTATAAATAAATATTAGAATAAAACAATAGAATGACTTCTAATGAAATTTTTTCTATAATGACATTTTTAGACTCAAAATAGTGTGTGAATTAAGTTATAATTTTTACATAACCTCTAGACTAGACTGTGTATTCCAAATTAAGGTTTAAAGCAGTTTTGGGCGAATGCCTGTTGTTTTTACCTGAATTGTATTTGTATAATGATTAAATAAATGAGTAAATGAAATAAAAGAGCAAAGCAGACGTAATTTCAAACAAGTAGGTCAGTTCCCTCTTTAACAATGAACCATCAACTTCTTCACAATAATTGTAATTTATGTGTATTCAGCGTTTAGAAAAATGTATTGTTTTGTTTCTAACTGTATTCTATTAGCTTTTAGGAAATAAATATTTTCATTTGATTTGATGATTCGGGGCACAGTAATGGACAACAATGCCTATTTTTTTAATCGACCACAACGTCAGCAAAACAATACCAAACAACAAGAAAAAATCTGCAAAGGAAACAAAAATAATTGACCATAGTATAGCTATAGAGCAATGGGAGTCCAATACGAGAATATTAAGATTGACGACCCTTCAATCCTAGAATAGAAGGTGGGAATGTAAATGAAATATAGGTTCATCAAGAGAAATGAATGAAACCAGTTCGTTAGAATTGGTTGCAAAACATTAGAGAGAAGATATTTTAATCCTTTAAGTGATCTTGAGAAAGGGATTTCTTATCTTTATTTCTCAACTATCAGGTAAACCGTGCTCGTAAGGTTTCAATAAAAAACTTGAAAACTTGACCTGCTGAAATCTTGAAAACTTCAAACTAGGCCTTTAACCATCCTCGGTAAATTAAGAATCTATATGCAAAATTTCAAGTTGAGATGTGATGATGCGCATATTTCTTATAAATAATGTGTCTTCTACATGTTTAGTATTTTCTGTGTGGAAATTGATACAAATTTTCATTTCATTCTATGTATCATTCTATCATATTGATCATTTCAATATTTTAGTAAAATCCTGAACTGAGCATCAATGACAAATCATCATTCACTTTTATGAAAAAATTGTATTTCATTGAAGACTAGCAGGTAACCCGTGCTCCACAAGGGTCTAATTATTAAAAACTTGAAAAACTTGACCTACTGAAATCTTGGAAAATTCTAACTAGTCCTATAACCGTCCTCGGTAAATGAAGAATCTATATGCAAAATTTCAAGTTAATCAGTCCAGTAGTTGAGATGTGATGATGCACTATTCTTGAATTTCTTATCTTGTATGTCAGTGGTTCTCAAAGTGTGGGGCGCGACCCCCAAGGGGGCGCGATAAGTGCTCAGGGGGGGCACAAAGCTTTGTTGGGAAATTATTCAAATTTACTTCTAAAATAATTACGATAAGCAATCTTTCTACTTTTAAAATTCTACTAACAAATATTTCAATGAGAACTTGAATGGTTTGGCATGGATTCAAAACCCATTCAAATTCTCGATCAATGAGTGATCCCTTAACATGATAGAAAACGAAAACCTCATTGATCTCCAAGTTGACTATTGCGCTTAAAATGAAGTTTGAAGAATATTCTCTCACATTCCTCTGGATTGGTGTGCAACAGGAACACCTAATTTTGAGTGAAAAGGCATTGAAGATATTGCCTCCATTTGCGACAACTTATTCGTGTGAAACTGGGTTTTCTTCTCTAGCTGCCATAAAAAGTGAATTTACATCAAGACTGGATGTGACCCAGGAACTTAGAGTAGCGTAATCAGAGCTGACACCTCTTTTCAACAAACTCTGTGCGAAAAAAACAAGCTCATCCTTCACATTGAAGCTCTTTTTATTGTTAATTACTATGAGAAACAAAAGTAACAACTATGTACTATAGTAGCTATAGTACCTGAATAAATTATAATTGTATAGAATTTTTGTTATACGCTTATACATGTAGGGGGGCCCGGCTTACAGCTGAATTATGCAGGAGGGGGGGGCTCGAAGTGAAAAGTTTGAGAACCACTGTTGTACGTGTATAAGCCAGTTCTTTACTTTATTACATTAATCTTGAGTGATTCAATTCAATATGATAGCATTTGATTTGAAAATCGAAGAAATCTATAGAGAGATAATGTCAATGCATAGATCTCAATAATATGCTTAGTGAGTTTCATGTTATAAAATCAGCACCTAATTAACATAGGATTGAGATCCTTGCCCGACATTAGAGAAACCAGACATTTCTATTTTTCTGCATCTCTGCACCGTTGCCAAATTGTTTGTAGGCTGAGAGGAAATATAATAAACTACCACAATATTTAAATCTCAATTACGAAAATGTATTAAGTGCTGTTTGCACAGTGACACAGTTGTAACTAAATTTCATTTTAAACTGGATTGAATCCATATCAAGTCTCGTTTGTTATGATGTGGTTCATTTTGAGTTTAAGCCACCAGCTGATTAAATTCAGTTCAAGCTTTGACTGTACAGACAGTAAAGATAAACTGTATATCTTCTTTGTGAATATAATGTATTTGATATAATTATTAATCATTATTGAAAAGAATTAACAACAATTTAATATTGTATATCAGATACACTGGTATTATTTGAATCAATTCAATTCAATTCAAAAAGTTATTTATTTCACAAGTCTTACAAGCAATCACAGTGGTAGCCTACATCATAAAATAAGAATTCACTTTACAATAAAAATAAGACAATGTCAGCACCACAGAAATGACAGCAGATATACAAATATATATTAAGAAATATTTACTCTCGCAGAGGCATTACTGCCTGTGTGCGAGAATGAGTCTAAGGTAGGAATAGGCATATATAAATATTTCGCAGTACTTGCACAGATCGGTTAAGCTTGTTGACATTTCAATAATAGTGACACTAAACCCCCCCCCCTGAGAATGAAACTACATTAAATGTAAATGTAAATTTCCCCCCCCCTATCCCTATGCCACCCCCTAGAAACCCAAGAAACCCCTTCCCGCCCCCCATAAGTGACGTTCCCCCCATCCAAACCCAACAAACCCATCACATCTACCCACTATAGAAAGCGGTGGAAAAGGAGACTTGGCAACTACGCCGTCTTAGGCTAGGCACACACCAGTTAGTCAAGACAAGTCAAGACATGATCAGACACAATACTTCACATAGCTGCTTATGACGCAACACACACTGATTAGTCATAAGCAATGATGTGAAGTATTGTGACTAAACGTGTCTGATCATGTCTTTTCTTGTGTTGACTGACTGGTGTGTGCCTAGCCTTATCATTCCCTCTGATTGTATAACTTTAATCTCACTATATAGATAAGAGTAACCCAACTCGTGTTTCTACAAATTTAGCGAATAGTTGCTACTTTATTCGGATGATAAAATTGAGAGCATTTTTTCCAAGATAATAAAATAATATGTAGACATTCATCAGACTTGAAAAAACTGTTGTGAAGTGCCATGAGGAGTGTCATAAACATTATCTAACAGAAGTACTGTAACCTTCATAGGTTGTAAATGCTAAGTTCAATGTTATCTGAAGCCGTATCTTATCACTTCTTGACACTAAAATTTTTATGAGCCCCAATTTTTGCAAACACAACTACTTAAATATGTCACAATAAATTGCTGGCAATCTACGAACTGATTATATAATGATCAACTATTTAATTATTTATTGGGTAAAACAAACATTAAAATAGTTCGAAGAGAAAAAACAGGCTATTGCCCAAAACTTTTATTTCTTAATTTTGTCACAAATCGTCCAAATATTATGAAGGTCAAGTCCAAGGTTTTAAAAGTTCCCAAATAACTATTCTTGTTCTTCAATGAATGTTTCACAGTTTATCAATGAATATTTCAATCAAAAATTTTGAGGTGGATAGGCCTACTTATCTAGAAGTTAATTAAAGAAACATGATTGTCTAATAAAAAAGTGATTATTATTTTTGGCTACAGATGCTTCAATTACTTGAAAACTTGGAGCACATCTAGCTTATCTCTTGAGATGCTAAACGTGCCCCAAAAGTGATCGAGTAAAAAAATAGAAGAGAGAGAGAGAGTGAGTGAGAGAATGATTTATTGCTTTATTTATCCAGATTGCAATATATACTGGCGTATACACTTTTTATAATAGCTTACAATACAGTTTTAGATTAATTTACCGAACGTAGTGAGGTCTATGTTTTAACTCGGATTTTCTTTTGTCTGTCTGTATGTAACGCGATTACGGCCAAACGCGTTGATAGAATTCAATGAGATTTGCGCGTCGAATTCAACTGCGCGTCGATGTATACACAAGGTTTTTTGAAATTTTGCATTTTAAGGATAATATGAGAAGACTCTGATATCACTATATCATCTATTTCGAAGATAGGATCAATCAGACTATAGAATTATTCATAATCAATCAGCTGACAAGTGGTTCATTCATTGCATGCAATACACAGATGTCTGGGCGTGTCTATTTCTATAAGGTAGGAAGGGTTCCAATATTTTTTATGATGCGTGCCCATCAGTATCAATATTCTTACATTTGAAAAGCAAATTTAATAGGTGATTAAAAAATAAAATAAAAAATGACTACATTAACTGAATAATGCTGAAGAAATTATAATATTCTTGATTGAAAAGAATTAATTTTAAAATAGTTGAGAAATATTTTCATAAGATGGAAAGATTATCGCGGAACTGGATAAATTATCATATGGGATACAAATTCAAACGTGAACTGAGTTTATAAGATAAGGCAGTCTTTAGAATAAGAGAGTTTTTGTTCTTGGAGAAAACAAATAACAGTTGTTAAGAGTAAATCATGATTCAACTGTGAATTGTGAATCAACTAGAACAGGTGACATCAGATACTTGTGGATGAGAAAACTGCGTGAGGTCTACTGTTCACAGAACTACTAGTATACATAATATAAACTGAAATAATAATAATTACTGAACTGTACATGATAAGAAAAAAATGCATTAAGGCGGGATGCACACCGGAGAAAAGTGTTTCGTGAAAAAAGTTTCAGGAAACGTGAAACGAAAGTTGCTCGCAATCGACTGATAAGATTAAGCAGGGAACGTTTCTTTTGTGTGCATGCGCGAGTGAAACGGATTGCATGAAACAAGTTTCATGAAAGAGGGCTTCACGAAATGCGTTTCTCCGGTGTGCATCCCGCCTTAGAAATTCCTTCAAGATAATATTGTTTTGTATCTTCTTAAATTGGCGGAGCTTTGAACATATCAATGTTCACTCTTTTGAAAGAGTATTTAAAATATCCTTCCTAGTCCTCTACCAAAATCTACCAGAGAGAGAGAGAGAGATTGATTATTTGCCTTTATTAGGGCGGAGTTAGTACTCCAGGTCCTCTCTGCCACACAACCCATTACAAAATGAAAAATTACAGAAGATTACAAAGAGAGGGATTGATTGATTGAGTACTTTATTTATGTAGATTACAATATATACTGGCTTATACACTTATATAGCTTACAATACAGCAAAATTATAGATGAATTTACATAATATAGACTAAGAAAATAATGATTGAACTGTATAGCCTATGATATGAAAAAATCAATTTGGAATAAATCTAGATGATATTGTTATGCATCTACATAAATTGGCGGAGCTTTGGAGATATCAATGTCCATTCTTCGGAAAGAATATTCAAAATATCCTTCCCACTAACTCTCTACCAAAACCTCTACCAAGAGAGAGAGAGATTGATTGATTGATTGAGTACTTTATTCAGAGAGAGAGAGAGAGAGAGAGAGAAGAGAGAGAGAGAAGAGAGAGAGAGATAAAGAGAGAGACCAACAATGACAACATAGTACAATAGATAGACCATACTGAGTAGATAGTATTGAATAAATGTTTACTCATCAGTATCTATTATTTATCAGCTGCCTATTATTCTATTATGACAGACGTAACTGTACTTTTTCCTATTGCCAAATAGTGAAATCAACTCATGTCTCTGTAGAATGTCAGCATTCCTTACAATTAACATCAATGTTACTCATTCATTATACGCTGACATTTTGCAGTGAATCTACTCATTATCATCTATCTATTTCCATTGTACTATGTTGTCGTTGTAGTCCTTTCTCTCTCACTCACTCACTCTCTCTCTCTCACTCTATCTATCTTTCACAACAGTAAATTAATAATTTTATCAGGTTGGCATTAAGTTGAGTTGACTTTGTTAGGTTGGCACCAAGTTGAAGATTGAAATGCATTTATCGCGGAAAAATTGATTGGGCACTGCTACTTCAATCAGAGCTATTCCTGGGATATTATATTACTAGCCATCAGGCTCGCTTCGCTCGCCATATCCGTTTAGCCAGACGTTTAGTCTGGACCCCCGACTGGATCGTCCTAACATAATTATGATAAAAATGCTCAAATGAAAAATGCAGGCGAGCGAAGCGAGCCTGCTGATTTCATTCTTGGACGATCCAGTCGGGGGTCCAGGGCGCGGAGCCCCCTGGCTAGACGGATATGGCGAGCGAAGCGAGCCTGACGGCTAGTGATCTTATAAAACGTTTTAAATTTTAAAATAGAACGCATAAGTTATCTTCGATAGAAGTTATGCATAGGAAAGATGACAGTTTGAAGTTCACTGTAGTTTATTCATGCTGTTTATATATCAAATTATCAAATTATATTGTTTCTTCACAGCATTTAAGGCATTACTGATTTATGAAGATTTTTGTTTAAATATTGAGCAATCGGTTCTTACTTTGGAAGGGTGGCCGCGTTAGGACAGCTGTACTAGGAGACAGTTAGGCTGTGCAACAGGCTTAAAAACTTTTCAATGATAATATTATTTTTCAGAGCTTTTCGATTTTTATACTATCAAGCGATCAAAATAAAAAAATCTGGTGTGGCGCACTCACACAACTTTCCTTGCCGTTATGAAAATTGATCACCTGACGCTAGTGTTCACGCGCATCTCAATCTTAAGTCTACTATTCAAAGATCTGAGACAGCTGGTGACAGGACAATAACGCTGGAGATCAAGAGGTCTGATATCTCTTCATAGTGGAAGATTTAATAGAATCAATAGTTGCCAACATTTTGCAATTAAATAATCACATTTTCTCGAATGTCGAGCTTATTTTCAATTTTAGGTGAAAATGTTACTGAACATTAATTGTATAGATGGATTTTCATGCTCAATCTTCTCCACTTGATTTTTTTTGTTTAAATATTGTATCTGAAGCCTGATAATTGGGAATCTAAAATCAAACTTTGCATAGATGGGCCGGAGTTCTTTAAATTTTTACAGATATGGGACTCGTGGCAGTTGATAGAGCTTATCAATTACTATTTAATGTATACATTTTATCGAAATCGTTGGAGCCGTTTTCGAGAAAATTGCAAAAATCCTGTTTTTGACAACATTTTGGCCATTTTTGGGACAGATCTTTTTTTATTCGGTAAGAGATAAATTCATGTAATTTTGAGGATAAATTCTTGACAACATTTTTGCCATTTTAGCCAATTTTGGGACAGATCTTTTTTTATTCGGTAAGAGATAAATTCATGTAATTTTGAGGATAAATTCTTGACAACATTTTTTGCCATTTTAGCCAATTTTGGGACAGATCTTTTTTTAGTCGGTAAGAGATAAATTCATGTAATTTTGAGGATAAATTCTTCATGGTATTGTTGATTGAATAAAACGAAAATTTCATGAAAATATCAATTTTTGAGTAAGTTATCCCATTTACAAAAAATGACCAAGAATAATATTTAGTTTAGAATTTTAATAGAAGATTTAGAACAGATATAGAACGCGTAAAAATTGATTTTTTTCTGCAAAATTTTAATAATAATACAAAGTCTTGCTTACCAAAAATTTCCTGAAGGCAAATAATCACTCTTTCGGCTCGATAAACCTTATGAATAAAGTCAATTTACAATCCGTTTATCAATCAATTAATTTACCGTCAATAATTTACAATCAAAACAGCCGGTACTTTGCGCACGAGTTACTCAACGGTATTCATAACCTCAAAACGTGAAAAATCAATAAACGACAAACCAAGTAGCTTCCTATATAACTGAATATTATAACTCTTCACAGCTGAGACTGAATAATAATTATTAACACTTGCAAGCTATTTAAATTTGAAATCAACTATTTCAATAATCGAAGACTTTGACAGATAACTCGGAGAAGCATGTGGGTAAATGAATAAACGTAAACAAGAATGATGCAACTTGAAACCTTGAAAGCTTGAAAGATACAAAATACTACGGTCGCTCGGTCAGTGGGGAAAATTCAGCAGAGAGGGAATTTCCCTCAGCAACGGTGGGGAAAAGAGAATATCCAGCAGCTAGCGCTTTCTAGTAGTTAATTCTGTAAGCTTCACGGCCATCTTTTTCAGGAGGAGTACCGCGTCGTTCAAATTTGAAAAGATTAATAATAATTATTTGAAACTGAAAAGTTATTGATTTCAGTCTTATTTATCACTTTATTGCTCTTATTATCAAGCACAGTAGAATATTGGGCTGTACTTACATTGTAAAATACATGAAAACATAGAATTCACATCATGGAATACATAGAAACTTACAGAGTACGGTATCAATAAAAGTGGAAACAAATAACTTAAAATTATGGATATCTGCTTTTTTTACTTATGAATATCTTCTATTTACTTATAATACTTTTTTCCATTACCTGAGCTATCATAATATATAATTCGGGCGAGGCATTCTGAAATATATTAGTATAAGAATTTTTGTGTTAGGATTTATACAGGCTAGGTATTATTGAATTAAAAGCTTTCAAGTGATCTTGAACATCTAATATTATAGCACGAAATTTCTTGTTAGGTCAAACACTATCAAAGATATGCATTTTTCATGAAATCCATTAATAGAAATCTGTCATGGATTTTTGCAAAAATGGTTGAGAATTAAAATCGTTCAAACTCTCAGAAATGATAGTACTTGACAAGAGGAACAATAGTTAAAAGTCACCACAGTACCTACACAGCTACTTGACAGTAGCCGCACGAAAATAGTCCAATGCTATTCAATTGGTGCAATGCTATTCAAATAGTCCAATGCCAAAATTGGAAGAACTGAGTACCTTCTCAACCCCCCCCCCGCACCAATCGACGTTGCCAATTTGTCAAGAATTTGATATAAAATTAATTCTCATTTATAATCAACTGTGGACATCCTTGATGAACTCTTATTTGGCAACGTTGCATGTAGGTACTATAATCACATCGCTTTTTGTGTAGTTGAGAAGTTGATATTGTGGTAATTATTCATATTGAATGAAAAAGACTAAGATATTGTCAAAAAACCACTGATTTATTGAAATTAGAAAGACCGGTTTCGGTTATTACACCATTGTCAATTTCTGATAAACTCCTATATAAAATATCAGAGATTGACAATGGTGTAATAACCGAAACCGGTCTTTCTAATTTCAATAAATCAGTGTTTTTTTGACAATATCTTAGTCTTTTTCATTCAATAATCACATCGAACTATTTTCGTGCGTTTGAATATTTAAGTAGCCTAATAATAGTTATTGTTGATTGTTCCATCCTTCAAGTATCTAAAAGTGATTCATTTATAGATATATGGTTCAAATTCTACAATATTCACAGGGAAGATAAAGCTCTTGAACACAATTTTTACCATGATTTTTTTTATCTTATTTAAGATAACATATTACACACAGTACTGATAGACAGTATTAATTCAAACACAATTTTTTTTTTATTTCATTTGAGATAAACATTGAAATGATGAAGAAGAGTCAAGTGGGATTTATTGAATTTTCCATTAAATTTGTCTCATTTTCTTGATATACATTAGCCCTATTTTAGGTTTCGTGAGACAATGTTTTTCAAGTAAATCAACATTAATAAGATAACATATCACACACAGTATGCTACTGATGAACAGTATTAATTCAACAACAAATTAATAATTTATTGAATAACACAAATTTTACCATGATTTTTCTTGTTTTATTTGAGATAAAATACATTACACACAGTACTGATGAAAAGTATTAATTTTAAAATTTATGTAAGCATTGGAAATGTTCCAGCTGTATTCAAACAACAGAAAAAAGAAATGTGTAAAATTTATATTACTTTACCCTGATTAGGACCTCCTATAAACTAGGAAGGATATAGAAAGTCCTGCCCTGATTCAAACCATATCGTCAATACTCATCTGCAGATTCATTGTTTCTTTTCTTTAGGGCTAAATTTGAATATAAATATGAGTAGGCTATTCTTTTTAAAGATTTATATTTGTTTTTATATCCGCAGATTCATTCATAATCTTCATCCTCGTCTTCAAAAGCATCCAAACTACTAAAACTGGCATACAGCTTTCTAACCAACAACTGGACATTTTCAAGATCTGCCAACAGCCTTCTTCGCCACTCTGTGTACTTGTCGAGACTATTTTCAAATTTCTTTGCTTCGACAGCAGCAAACAGTTTGTCAAAATAATCATTATCTTTTTGCGGACCAGCTGCCTTCGTTTCAGCCAAACTCACCCTGGATTTCAGCACCTGTTCAAAGATCATGTTCAAATCTTCTGGCGGCGGGCTACTATCAAAACTCTCAACCAAATTAATTTTGTCCTTATTCTTTGTTGCGTCTTTTTTGAGCACTTTTTTGAATTCGACGGTGTAACCGTCAGCGGGGTCTTCGTTTTTAGGGTTCTGTTTGACCCAATCTGCGGCGAAACTGGTCACCGAGTCTTTCAGTAACGGATAGGTGTTGAAAAACAGATAGCCAACGTAGTAGATGTCGAGTTGGCTCTGGAATATATCGTAGAACTTTTTGTCGTCGTGAAACTGTTGGACTGTTTTGCCTCCCAGGAAATCTTTGAAGTTGGGATCATAGAGTACTGCTTCACCTAATAAACGTACACTGGCTTCCGCATATGAGTCGTAGAGAATGTCGTTTATCTTTCCTATCGTTACCTCGCTTTCTTCCACTACAGCATTTGTCAGAACCTGGAACCATAGATTAAAAATAAATATATATTGTACCTTAGTAAGTTACCTATGTTTTCTATGATGGGACCTACTCTGTTAATAAATGGTATCAATACATTTTAATATTGTGTAATCATAAAATAAATATTATTTTTTGTGTAGTTGAGAAGTTGATATTGTGGTAATTATTCATTTTGGATGAAAAAGACTAAGAAATTGTCAAAAAACCACAGATTTATTGATACTTAGAAAGACCGGTTTCGGTTATTACACCATTGTCTTTCTAAGTATCAATAAATCTGTGGTTTTTTGACAATTTCTTAGTCTTTTTCATTCAGTAAATATTATTATTGATTATTTTCTGTCATTTCTGGTTTTATAGTTAATTAAAACATTAATGAATGATATTAACGGTATACTCTATTGGATCAAATTACATTATTTACATGTTTCATCTTATAAACAAAAATAATCACATCTTATATCCTCATAAGTTTTGGAATTTTTCAATTCTTCATATTTTCAATTTCACCTTTTTCCATTAGTATTTGAAATCATGAATCTCTTGAGTTCGGCACTATTTTTGATATATGTATTATTTCTTTTTGCATAAGTATTATTTCTTCCATTTGTATTATTTTTTTCATTTGTATTTGTAAGATTTTTATTGTAAAGGAGACATATTTGGGGGAACCCAGGGTACCCAGAATACATTCTAGGTACATTGGGGAACCCCGTTGTCTCCATTGTAAATAAATAAATGAATAATATAACTATAGCAAATTTGAATTTTAGTGGAATTTGCTGATACATTCAATGTAAATGTAGGAATAAAAAAAATACACTCTTGAAAGATTGACTATTTAGCTGGGTACTGTATAATATTCTCGTTTTACGATTTAAATGATAATCATTGATAGTACAAAAGTATATAGTAAATACGGCACAGCATAAATAATTAATTAGTATTAGGTAGGCCTATTAGTATTACTAATTACTATACACTGTTATTAGTATATTAGTACACTAGTATATTAGTATTACTAAAAAAACATGAACATTTTAAATAAATGTTTTCCATAATATTATAAATATGTGAATGTTTTCACTAAATTTCTTACCGATAAAATTGTAATATCCTAGAAAAGATG
Organism: Nilaparvata lugens; assembly: GCF_014356525.2. Classification (NCBI taxonomy): domain Eukaryota; kingdom Metazoa; phylum Arthropoda; class Insecta; order Hemiptera; family Delphacidae; genus Nilaparvata; species Nilaparvata lugens. The sequence continues at coordinate 78,286,263 of NC_052506.1, forward strand.
TGGCTTTTTTTCTGAACATAGGTACTACTTTTCTTATTGTATACTCAGTAGTTGAAGCTTGAAAAAATATTGTTGAGACTTACCAAAATCGACCCCAAAGTTGAAAAAGTCACCAATAAACGTATATTAAAATACATGGTTGGCTGATTGGAGATTGAAAAAATTATTGAAATCTTTATTCTCGGTAGCTATCGAAATTTACCCAACGTTCAAAAATTTGTGTTACATTCAACAGTTGAATTACTAGTGGACTCAGCTAAAAATTATTGAAATCTTTATTCTCGGTAGCTATCGAAATTTACCCAACGTTCAAAAAGTTGTGTTACATTCAACAGTTGAATTACTAGTGGATTCAGCTATTGAAAATTAAAGAGAATATTTTTTCAATAGAATTGTGACGTTTATAAAATTCTAGTTGAATTACAGCTGAATAAACGTTGGATAATAATGGCTAAAAAGTGATTAAAAACGTCATAAACGACTAAATTTCCAACGCTTTGTAGGTTTGATCAAGCCTTGAACAATTAAACATATTTTTTCAAATGACGCAAAAACTTGTTCTTTATTATCATGTGGAATACTTTATGAAATCCATGATTATTATTAAAACTTAATATTCCACATATAAGTTGGGATATCAAAGTAAAATTTGAAAGGTTTGAAATTAAAAAATATATATTTAAGCTAATTTATATACGATTTTAAGGCTGGTGTACAATAATATTGGATGGAAAATTATTCTTTTTCAATGAAAGGATGAAAATTGATAAAACAAACAATAATTACCAGCAAAATAATCCTTGCTAAAATGATGTTTCATATTATATTATTATGTTTTCATGAGTTATTAATAAAAAGTTGTCAACTTGACTGAATCGACAAGAAATTCTCTTGAAAAAAGTTGATAACTCGTGTTTTCAACAGTATTCCTTGTTATTAACAAGATTTATGTTTCCATCGAGTCGGTAACTTTTGTTAATAACAGGTTACTATCTTCCCCCCAACCCCCTTGCCAAGGATCCCAACCCTACAACTACAGCTGTTCCCTAATAACTACAGCTGCAGACAAAACACTTGACAAAGTTATTAACTTTTGTTGATAACAAAACTAGCAGCGAAAACAAAATGTTATTAACTTATGTTGAAAACTTTTGTTTTAAACTCTGGTGTAAACGCATTATAATTTGTTTACATTAGATCAGATGAAGATCATTATTTTAATGATCACACACATGTTTCAATTCAAATTTGAAGACAATTTTTTGCTTTTTATTCCGGCTGTTATAATTATCATATGAATAGTCTCGTTAAATGAAATCATATGGAAGTCAATTATATTGATAACAAGATCTTGTTAATAATTATTAATAACAAGGAATTTTCTGTTAGGAACATGAGTTATTAACTTTTGTCAAGAGACATTTTTGACGATTCAGTCAAGTTAATAACTTTTTGTTAATAACTCGTGTTATTAACTCAGGTGTAAACGCAGCTTTATAAACTTTAAAATGTATGAAAAATATGAATTTCCGCTTTTTGAAAATAGAATGCATATATCGAGTCTGATATCAAATCAAAGATAAAGGGCTCATGGATACTTTTCTTTAATTTAGTATCATGATATAGAATTTTAGGCCTAATGAATGCACATTACTGTTAAACTATTTCCAATCGATTTGTGATTCCAGTAATAAACCGGACATTTCAATAATGTTCTTTAGATTTACTATGTGTTATCTACTACTTTCTACTGCCACCATCTATATATATATAAAATGAATGTCTGTTTGTGTGTTAGTTTGTTTGTTCCCTATAGACTCGAAAACTACTTGACAGAACAGTATGAAACTTCGGGAAGATGTTGTGTAAATATTGGGAATGGTTTCAGACCAGAAATTTTAATAGGGGGCTAATAATAATTATATATTATTCCATTTTACAGACCTATGTTTTCGAAATTGTCGGCCGAGCGGCTAACGTAGAACGGGAAGATCATCATGATTCAAGATCATGTTGTGATAATATTATGATTACCAGCTGTAATAAACACATCACTCTGTGGTAAAATTGTTTCTTCTTCTTCTTGTAGTTCATATCCGTTTCGGATGTTGGCAACCAGCATGGCAAGCCTAATTTTGTCCACAGCCATGCGGAAGAGTTCAGCTGATGTTTTTCCCGTCCATTTCCTTAGGTTATGCAGCCAAGATATTCTTCAACAATTCTAAAATTGTTTACTGGTATTAAAACGGTAGTTTCAAGCACATAGGAAGTCCGTATTGAGATGTAAATGAAAATATTGATTGTCAGATAAATTTAATGATTCACCAAATAAAGTCAAGTGTGACATGACATGAGATACATTGACTTTTTGGCGGTACGAAGTTCGCCAGGTAAGCTAGTTCCTTATAAATAGCATCAGGTCTCCACATTCAACAAATGCTGAAAATTCAAAGTGAATCATCTGTCAATAGAGATGTCAATTGTACGCAACAATCTTGGCATATCTCAAATAAGGATCCTATCAAATAAGGATACCTCCTTATTTTAATAAATAAATGGTTGACGTTTTCGAATATTTTTTGAACACCCTCAAAAGTTGTACAATCGGTGTCTATATTACTTCTAACAAGTCAATTGTTTAAAATAAATTTGAAAACAAATGAAGAAAGAGCCCAAGAGTATCAAATTGTTGTTCCTTTTCCAATAATTCATGGTTGAGTATGATATTGTACCGTATCTATCAATGTATAAATACATAAACTTTTTACTTGGCATTTTCCAAAACATTAGTTTTCACAGAATTTGTGAAATTTTCAAATGTCATTTAATTGAGTAGTAACTATCAATTTTCATAAAGTAGACTCTAAGTTAATTGCCATATCAAGCTATAGTAAGATTCAATTCAATCTGGCAGGATTCTTTATAGATAATTATATTATTCATACTTATCCCACAAGATATAGTTTGAGTTGTGGCTAAGCGACGCCTCAGGTGGTTCATGGAGTGGAGCTCAGAACGCCTTTTTATCTAGCTCAAATGGTGTACAGGAATCTGCCTGCTGAGATAAGGAATATCATGGAGGTCTGCAGAGTTAACGTGTTCAAGCGCATGGTGCAGGGGTGGATTTACCGCTTGGGCTGGCAAAGGTCATAAAGCCTGCTTCGGTCGACTTATATTGAAAATAACATCAGTCTTAACAAGTGTTTTTCTTTCCCTTTTTCTCCCGCATTTCAGCTTCTTGTATAAGAAGCTTTCAGTTCTCTTTTATCTCTTTTCTTCAATGAAAAATCACCGGGCCATCGGCTGGTCTTTATTATTAGGATGTTCCCTAACTTTAATTTTGGATTTTACTACTGAGTTGCATTTATTATTAATTTACACATTCTGAAATTCAACTACCTGGTATCATAGATACAGGAGTATAATGTAGCCCACACTGGTTTTATATCCTACCAGAAGTTGCTTCATTTTTATTTATTATTTTAATTTGCAATTTTTAGTTATTTATCTTAGAGTATAGTTGGTAGCATTTTGAAAATCTTTATTGCTCATTTTGTTTCTTTATTGCTTATTCAGGCCTCGACAGGCTGACCGGAACTCACCCCTACCATAGAGAAACAAAAGCATAAGTAGATATCCCATGGTATAGGGCGTTTATGACGCAACTTTTACTGTTATCTCAAGCTGATAGTCCACGTAGTTCTTTCCTGTGAAGCTTTATGACGCTGGTAGTTTCTCATATTGTGCCGTTCATACACTCTTACCCGGTCAAAACAGTAAAAATCGACAATAATCGGCTTGAGATAACAGTAAAAGTTGCGACATGAACGCCCTATACCATGGGATATCTACTTATAGCCTACGCTATTGTTTCTCTATGCCCCTACTCACAGATGTATAGACTTTGTAGGGGTATTCCATACATTTCTATTACAATTATTGTAATTGTATTTATTATTGTATATATGCATTTTCTGGAATAAAGAATATTTGAATTTGAATTTGAGATAACGGTAGCGTTTCCTATAGAGCTAATGGTGATAGCTATTAAGTGATCTCATTTTCATGGTACGGTATCTCCTATTATTTATTCAGGTGGCATTTGACATGAAATACGTCGCTTACCGTACCTCTTCAATAATGCTTCAACTGATACTCAAATTTATTACATTTTTCAGTACAATTTGATGGAGTAAAATTGATATTCAGAAAGCTGTACCAAGTAGATTTCTTGTTATTTGATGATCAACCAAGTTTGAACGCTTGAATTTTTCAGTCTTGCTGAGATAAACTGAATATCATCAATAATATGATTGTAAAAATACGATCAATGTTCTTCTTATTGATGACTTTCACATCAATCCTGGTATGTAAATGAAGATATTATCAAGCTGTTTTTTAGCCTAGTTCATATAGTAATTGTTATTAAACGAAACTCCAAATTAAATGCTGTAATTCACCCTGAAGACCTCTGCTACTGAAAATATTGACAACAGGGTAAACAGCTAGATGGAAATTTGATGAGCGCTACTATTCAAAAATTATTTGTCAGCCCGGGAATTAGCAGCGCTCATCGAATTTCCATGTAGCTGTTTACCCTGTTGTCAATATTTGCAGTAGCAGAAGTCTTCGAGGTAAATTACAGCATTTAATTTGGAGTTTCGTTTAATAATAATAATAAATATACTGTATATTATTCTCAAATGATAAGTCAATCAGTATTATTTCAATAAAAAATGTTACAAAAATTTTGTCACTGGAAAGTCAATCAGGTTCCAGTATTGTGTGGAGTGGTATATTTGAATGTCATACACCAGAAAATCTATTACTGTATGTAGTAATTCCTTTATCTGCGTACAGACGTATGCGCCACAAACACTGGCATTTCACCTTTCATCAGCTTATTATACCTGTATTTGTATATAATTGCAACATCTCAGTCATTTTGATATAGAAAGTTTAACACTCGGTTGCAAAAATGTTTGTCAACTTTTAATCCCGATTAAATGCCACATGAACCAATCAGAGAAGTATCTTTTCAAAAAACCTTCTCTTGGAATTCAATCATTATTAAAAATTAACAGGCTTTTGTGCAACCGGGCCTTAGTCGTATATATTCAAATCAGAAGGTTGTAATTAATAATATATCGCTCATAGTCTTAGGGCCCTATTACACGGTCATAAATTCGATCAAATAAAATGCGCTGGTAAAAGATCTTCCATTATTGCAATGGGCCATGTGCATCATTCATGTAAAATGCAAATCTCCCAGATTTGGTTGATATTCGGGCTTTGGATAGAGGTAAACCTAACAAGTGCTGGCGTACTATAATATGAGACGTATTGCTACAATACAGGGTGAGTTATTCACTCAAACATAAAATCTCTCCTCACCTCACAGATCAGAGAAATCACTTATCTTCAAATGAGTACAACTCAAGAATAGGAGTGAATTTTGCCAACGTGATGACATATTATTGTTCCTCTCGTCAACTACTATCATTCCTGAGAGTTTGAGCGATTTTAATTTTCGACAATTTTTGGAAAAAGCTATGATGTTTTATTCATGGATTTCATAAAAAATGCAAATCTCCCAGATTTGGTTGATATTCGGACTATGATAGAGGTCGACCTAACAAGTGTCGTGCTATAATATGAGACGTTTCACTACAATACAGGGCAAACTTTTATGAAGCTATAAGACTGGAATTTGACTATCAAGAAATATTTGAAAGGAAACCATTTTTTATAATAATTCTTTTATTCCCTACTATGAGACCCGTGTTTGTTAGACCATCAAATCTTCTTCTTCTTCTTTGGCTGTGCCTTATCCCATTTGAATGGGGTAGGCATTCCTTCCTCTTAGTCAGCCTCTCCACAAAGCCCTATCCAATGCTTCCTCTCTCCTCCAACCACTCTCCCGCAAGTCAGCCGCTATTCTATCTCCCCACCTCATCCTAGATCTACCTCGTCCACTCACACCATCCAAAACCAAATCCTGTCCAACATAATCCTCCTCCCGTCGCTGTACATGCCCAAACCACCTCATCCTTGTCTCCTGCATTTTCTTTCCCAGTGGTCCAACTTTTACAGTGCCTCTGATCAATTCATTTCTCATTTTATCTCTTCTAGTAACCCCACACATCCATCTTAACATTCTCATCTCAGTCACTTCCATCTTTCGTTCCTGTTTCTTTGAAATGGGCCATGTTTCTGTTCCATACAGCATAGCTGGCCTTACAACTGATCTATACACTTTTCTCTTCATTTGACAATTCACTCTCTTATCACAAAGAACACCACTCATTTTTCTCCAGTTCATCCATCCACAATTTATTCTATGCTGTATTTCTACATCAAGCCCTCCATCTCTCTGTACACTTGAACCCAGGTACTTAAAACTTGCAGCTGGTTTGAGTTGGTTTCCTTCAAGCTGTTAGACCATCAAATATTTGATAAAAAAAGATCTGTCACTCCATCAAGGATCTCTGATCGAATATAATGTATTGTTCGATTATATTTGATCGTGTGATGGGGCCCAAATGGAATTGTAATGTAAACAAAAAATCTATATATTTATAAAATATAATATTATTGTACCCTTTTTTGAAATTCAGAACGTGCTGGGATTTATCAAAAACATAAAAAACTACGAGTTTTTCCAAAAACATATCAGCGCCTACTTGGAATGTCACTTATTTTTTCAATTATTCCCAAACGTGAACAAAAAACACGTGGATTTGTTCACCCAAGATTGGGTACAACAGAAACGCAGTAAAAAAACAGATGAAAAATATTCAACATTCTTTGAAACATTTTCGTCGAATCAACGTTTCGGCAACGGAGATTTTTTCGAGATAGATGATCAAGATTTGGAAATTTTATTTGAGCAGGTTTTAGCATCAAGTATAGATCTAGCTTTGCTGAGGCAACGAGAAAACGCCGATGAGAAGAAACTATATGATGGTGTTTTTAAAGCCATCGAAAGTGGCCAATTTGAAGGATGTTTGAGTAGAATTACAATATGGTGGGTGTTGGTGGCTGATGATATAATGACTTTGGATAGAAGTTTGTCATCACTTTATTACGGGTTCCAAAAAATGTCATAGACTCATATTATGGAGACGTCGATATTTATAATAATATTGGAGTTTCCATAAAACAACCACAATAAATTATTCTCGTTTGTGGTTAATGAGGAATTAATGAGTGCTCGAAATGAGAAATTCCCCAGAGCTCGCAAATTTATTTTTATTCGTTTACAATGCAGATGACACTAATGTAATAACATTAGCAGATAAGATAATAAGGTAGTTAGTCCTTGTGCTAATTGTCTTCCAAATTTATAGGTGACAAAGTCCAAGAATTTCACGTGTACAATTTTATAAAATTTTAGTCCAAAATAAACATGAAAACTATAAATTTTGAATTTAAATGGCTTGATTTGATAAATTAATTAGAAATATTCCACTCAATTACTACTTGCAACGAATAATATTGAGTTATTTAAAGAAACACAAACTTGTAAATTGTAGGCTAGAAATGTGATAAGTTTTAATTATATCAGTGAGTTTCCTATGCTGTAAGATGAAAAAAATCCACTTTAAAAAATCTATCATTATTATTGAAGTTATTTACAATTAAAATTATTTTAATTTTTGAAGATCAATGCTTTATAATCCGCTCATTTTGCTTGAATGAATGAATAGAAAAGGACTCTGGGTTTTTCAAATAGGACAATAATTATCCACTGTGAATCAAATCATGAACTTTACATAACCTCTGGACTGTTTATTTTAAATCAAGGTTCAAATAGTTTTGGGAGAATGCCTGTTGTGTCATCTGGATAGTATCTATTGTCTTTGAATAAATAAATATATGTGTAACAATGAGCTGTTTTTCATGTGTAAAAACCGTAAAACCTCCGTCCCTCATCTATTACCTTTCAAATAACAGATACTATTTTATCAATTTGTAGAAAACAATTTTTATATCAGGTATCAAAGCTCATCAATGTTATTCCTAACCATTTTATCACTAGTAAATTGAATAGAAAACTGCTAATTGAAATTCATACATGGATAATCTCGAACAATGTAATTTTGGCAATGTAATTTCCTCAAAGCTTAGTATAAAGACTTCTCATGTTTTTTATGTAATTTTCAAATATTCTTTACTTTCCCCTATGCCTTCACTCTGCTCTTTCTCTTCCCTTCCTCACTCACTTTTTCTTTTCCCTATTTCTTTATAATATCCCATTATTATTTTCTTGTACTGTTAAGCATTGAACACTCGGCCTCTGCGCTCAGGTTCCTCGAACCTTGCAGGGACTTCCCGTTTTTAATAAAGTTATGTATAATCCTTTTAATGGTATTTTTCTTTTTCATTTTATATTGTATTTTACTTTTTTCATTTACAACCATTTTTGTCATTGTAATTATGTTTTTGGGACAAATAAAGATTTGTTTTGATTTGAAAATGTTCTAGAAATGATACTTTAATGTATTTTTTGAAGCAATAAAACTTTTAGAGAAGTGAATATTATGATGAAATTATCAAGACGCTAATATTAATTGAATAGTGTAATTAAGGCTGTTCAGTACGCTTTTTTTATTTAAATTTGAGAATATTTTTCAATATAATTGTTAAGATCATTATAAGAGTGAGAAAAATTGGCAACTGAAATTTCTAAGAGTTCTAATAAGCGAGTTATGGGTTGTTGAAAGTGCTAACTCCGTTTTCTTTCCAGATCATAAACGGTTTCGAATTTTCCATTGGAGTTTTTTTAATACATTTGGTACATCATTGGCTTTGTTCTAATATGCGATTTTCGCCAAAATAAACAAGTTATCGAATTTACAAAAAATGTTACTTCTTTATTTATTACGATATGAGGAATAAAATGTTTCAGTTTGGAAAGATACATTTTTTGAATTTTTAAGAGAAGTTCTGTTAATATAGTCGAAACCGTTTGTGATCTGGAAAGAAAACGAAGTTAGCACTTCAACAACCCATAACTCGCTTATTAGACCACTTAGAAATTTCAGTTGCCACTTTTTCTCACTCTTATAATGATCTTAACAATCATATTGGAAAAGATTATCCAATAAAAAAAACCGAACTGCCTTAACTGGAGACTTCAATATTATAGTCCAGGCAATGAATGCTCAAAAAATCTGGTGTGGTACACTCACACAACTTTCCTTGCTCATATTTGAAACTACGATCAGACTTCTGTATATGTGTATATATAATTGTTTTCAGAGTACTTTTTCCTTTGTGTAAACTGTGAAATTCGATGATATTTTTAGTCGTCATTTTTTTAAAGTCGTCGAAACAGCTGTTCTACAGATGAAATAACTCGACTATAATTGTGTTCTTTTTATGAACTGCGCTACCTACCTACCTCATGCACGAGAAGAAGTTTATTTCTCAAGGATGGGGTGGACCCCCCGTTAGTTTCCCAGAAAGAAGACTCATGCCAGTTGATAGAGCTGATAAATAACTATACACGATATGAATTTGAAAAGAATCGGTCAAGTTATTTTTGAGAGAATCATGAAAAACATGGTGTTTTAGTAATTATCCGCCATTTTTCTCAAGAATATTACGGAGCTCCTGCAATTTTCCCAGAAATGAGACTCGTGTCAGTTGATAGGGCTTATGAATAGCTATCCATGGTATAAATTTGGAGAAAATCGTTAGAGCCGTTTTCGAGAAAACCAAGAATAACATAGCTTTTTAGTCATTATCTGCCATTTTTCTCAAGAATATTACGGAACTCCTGGAATTTTCCCAGAAATGAGACTCGTGTCAGTTGATAGGGCTTATGAATAGCTATCCATGGTATAAATTTGGAGAAAATCGTTAGAGCCGTTTTCGAGAAAACCAAGAATAACATAGCTTTTTAGTCATTATCTGCCATTTTTCTCAAGAATATTACGGAACTCCTGGAATTTTCCCAGAAATGAGACTCATTTCAGTTGATAGGGTTTATAAATAGCTATCCATGGTATAAATTTGAAGAAAATCGTTAGAGCCGTTTTCGAGAAAACCGTGAAAAACATGGTTTTTTAGTAGTTATCCGCCATTTTGAATTCAATTTTATTGAATTTCTTATTGTCAGATCCTCATGGTATAAGGACCTTGAGTTTAAAGTCATTTCAAGTCAATCGGTTAATTAGGAATGGAGTTATCGTGTTCACAGACATACACACACACTACACACATACACAAAAATCATGTTTTTGGACTCAGGCGGCCTTGAAACGTATAGAAAACTTGAAATTAGGGTACCTTAATTTTTTACTTTCCTTGCCCTATTACCATAGGTAAGGAAAGTATTGCTTTCCAAAAAAATTAAGGTAGCCTAATTTCAAGTTTTCTATACGTTTCAAGGTCCCCTGAGTCCAAAAACATGATTTTTGGGTGTTGGTCTGTGTGTGTGTATGTGTGTATGTCTGTGAACACGATAACTCCATTCCTAATTGACCAATCGACTTGAAATTTTAAACTTAAGGTTTAAGTTTACCATGAGGATCCGACAATAAGAAATTCAATAAAATTCAATTCAAGATGGCGGAAAAAATGGCGGATAATTACTAAAAAACCATGTTTTTCACGTTTTTCTCGAAAACGGCTCTAACGATTTTCTTCAAATTCATACCATGGATAGCTATTCATAAGCCCTATCAACTGACATTTGTCTTATTTCTGGGAAAATTCCAGGAGCTCCGTAATATTATTGAGAAAAATGGCGGATAATGACTAAAAAACCATGTTTTTCACGGTTTTCTCGAAAACGGCTCTAACGATTTTCTTGAAATTTATACCATGGATAGCTATTTATAAGCCCTATCAACTGACATGAGTCTCATTTCAGGGAAAATTCCAGGAGCTCCTTAATATTATTGAGAAAAATGGCGGATAATGACTAAAAAACCATGTTTTTCACGGTTTTCTGGAAAACGGCTCTAACGATTTTCTTCAAATTTTTACCATGGATAGCTATTTATAAGCCCTATTAACTGACATGAGTCTCATTTCTGAGAAAATTGCAGGAGCTCCGTAATATTCTTGAGAAAAATGACAGTTACTAAAAAACCATGTTTTTAACGATTTTCTGAAAAACGGCTCTAACGATTTTTTTAAAATCCATACCCTGTATAGTCATTTATTAGCTCTATCAACTGACATGAGTCTTTTTCCTGGGGTACTAATGGGGGGTCCACCCAATCCTTGAGAAATGGACTTTGTAACCTCCTTCTCGTGCATGAGATAGGTAGGTACACGGTTTTTACTTTTTCTTCTTCCATATACCGTGGGTACGGTAGGTAGAGCAGTTTATAAAAAGAACACAGTCATAGTCGAGATATTTCATCTGTAGAACAGCGGTTTCGACGACTTTTGAAAAAATCATCGAATTTCACAATTTACACAAAGGAAAAAGTACTCTGAAAACAATTATATATACACATATAAAGTAGTCTGATCGTAGTTGCAAATATTTTGCCGCCAATCGTCATTATATTATTCCCCTAAATTATTCTCATCTAAGAATGAGGTTTACAGTTCAATGAGCAAGGAAAGTTGTGTGCGTGTACCACACCAGATTTTTTTGGAAAGCAATACTTTCCTTACCTATGGTAATAGGGCAAGGAAAGTAAAAAAAACCGAACAGCGTTAACTGGAGACTTCAATATTATAGTCCAGGCAATGAATGCTCAAAAAAGGGTAAAGAAGGAAATGTTTGGAAGACAATTTTTGACCCCACAGTTCTGTTTTGGGGTAGTATAAGATGCTCTAGGTTTGTAGATTGAACTGGAGACTGTCATTAACTAGAGACTTCAATATATATAGTCCAGGCAATGAATGCTCAAAAAAGGGTATAGACAAAGGAAAAGTTTGGAAGACATTATTTGACCCCGCAGTTCTGTTTAGGGTAGTAAGATGCTCTAGGTTTGTAGAACATTAAATTCTCTCTAACCTATTTGATGTTTTCCTTGCATTTTTGTAACAGCTCCAATATGGTGGTGAAATTTTCAACTTGGCCACAAGTGTCAACTCGGCGGTTCCAGGATTGCGGAGTCACACATTGTCCTTAAAACGTTTCACTCTATAACACTTCATTGATTAGGCTACATCATATGTTTTGAAAATCGTCTTATCCTGGTTTGTTTTAAATTTATTAAATATTGTTAGAAATAAACAGAATTCTTTCATACATCATTAATACAATTCAACTTGAAAGTTATAAGCTGAGAAAAGACGATTCAGAGATAACTTTTTAATCAAATCTAAGTCTGCTGCAAGAGGAACAAAAAATAGGAATGATTTAAAAAATAGAAGACTAGACACAATAAATAATTTATAATTTATTTTAAAAATAGCCAACAAATTCCAAAATAAAATGTGAGAGGACGGTTGAAGAATACTGAACAACATACAATAAGCAATAAATCATACAATTGAGGAAAATAAATAAGTTACATAAATAAAATGGTGGTATAAACCAAAAGGTTTCTTCTAACTAAAACAACAAAACTAATGTATAAATAACAAGTTGGAAATTGATTAAATAGTATTTTGAAAATAAAAATAACCCTGTTAGTAACAATACTGGAGCACAAAAATACAACAAATTGGCACAATATTACTTCATCATGTGAATAAAAGGAAGTAAAAAATGCATCAAGCAAAAGTTATAGCAAAATCGTCAATATTTTTTTACAAAAGTACAAATACAAAGCCTCATACAATTCTAATTATTATACAATTTTATTTTTATATTAAAAAATAAAGCCATCTGTATTGAAATTTGAATGGATAAAGTTGAATCTATTAAATTATTGTGCTTTATTATATTTTTATTTATCAAATTAGCACGAAAAAAACAAGGGAACAACCAAGTCTAAAACCTTCATTCTTTTTTATTTTCATCAAAACATTATTACCATTATTAACGTTGATCAAAAAACAGTTATTATGGAAAGAAAAAACACTAGTCAGCGCAAAACTTTTCCTTAAGGCTTTGCAAAAGCTAAAAATAAACTTTCGACCGGTGATATATTTTAAAGTTTTTCGATTTGTATATCTTCAAGCTATAAAAAAAAAGTTTTCTCAGGGAAACATTTTTTCCGATCATTACTTTTTGAAATATGAGCGCCTAAAGTTTAAATTTTTGGGACAGAACATTTCAAGTTCGGTAAGAGATAAATCCATGAGATTTACAGGATAGATTTTTTATGGTATTGTTGATCTAGTAAAACATAAAATTTTCTGAAAATATCAGTTTTTAAGAAATGTATTCTATTTACCAGAAATGACTCAACTGAAAGTTATTTTTTGTCATTTCTGGTAAATTGAGTAAGTTTCTCGAAAATTGATATTTTCAGAAAATTTTATGTTTTACTATATCAACAATACCATGAAGAATCGATCCTGTAAATCTCTTACCGAATTCAAAATGTTGTCCCAAAAATTTAAACTTTAAGCGCTCATATCTCAAAAAGTAATGATCGAAAAAAATGTTTTCCTGAGAAAACTTTTTAATGTTGATAGCTTGATGATATACAAATCGAAAAACTTTGAAAATATCACCAGTAGAAAGTTTATTTTCAGCCTTTGCACAGCCTTAATTTACCTAGAGTTGCACGTATGCCTATTAAATTTAACCGCCGTGAAATGACATCTTATTAGTCATCTTATGAAGTGATATAATTATTATTTAACGAGAATCCCAAATAAATGCTGCAAATCACCCCGAAGACCTCTGCTACTGCAGACATTGACAACAGGGCTAACAGCTAGATGGAAATTCGATGAGAACTATTATCCAAAAAAAAAAAAATTTTTTTGTCAATGTCTGCAGTAGCAGAGGTCTTCGGGGTGATTTGCAGCATTTATTTGGGATTTTCGTTAAATAATAATTATATATTAATTAGCATTTGGATAAATGCATTCTCTATTTAATTCCATCTGTTATGAAGTGATCTTACGAAATCAATGCCAGAAAAACCACTGAACGGATCTGACGAAAATGCGCTAACGTCATTTTACTGCTGTTAAATTTGATAGGCGTTTATGCAACCGGAAGAAAATTTAGGAAAGTTATTGGGCTAACATTTGTTTTCTCTTTCAAGAACAATAGACCTATAGTGAGGTCCACGTTATAATGGCAGTGGATAAAGATAGGAGAACAACGTTGCCGATCCTCACTGTCTTGTCAATACCTTCTATAGACGGTAGCTGATACAGGTTTATTGACGTAATATTAACTGTTCATTCTCGTTTAAAATAATCAATTATATTTTATTAAGCAAGGAATTATATTTTTCAATAATTTCATAATGAATTTTCATAGTTAAGATGAAATATTTTGTTAATTATTAATTCTACATTGTTAAAAGACGATCTGGCAACAGAGCAAAGCGAGAATGAGATAGCGCTATCCGCTTTGTTCAATGATAGACAAGGATAGCAATACCATTGCTAATCATACACTGCCATTATAACGTGGACCTCACTAAAGTTATAGTTGATTAAGTAGGCCTACAGTATTAATTCGGTACATGTCAATTCCCTATTATATTCTTCTATAATAAAACACTTTCAAAAGAAATGGTAGCCTTCAAAATATAATCCTGTATTCTTACAGTTTATATTTTTATTGTATAAAATATAAAACACGTTGAAAATAAATGGTTTGCCTTCAAATAATACTGTTTTTTCCAGTGTATATTTTAATATTGTATAAAATATCTCTTTACTGTATCATTGCAATAGCCAGCAATAATTTGTAGATATTCTAAATGCCATTTAGAATAAGAAAACTTTCTCACAAAATAGAATAGACTTAGGTCTATATCATATCTGCTTTTATTTCTTTGAAAAATACAAAGAAATTGGTAGTGATTTTTAATGTTCAAGAATGTATATTTTCGCCACACTGCACAGAAAGCAGCTGTTTTCCAGTCCCTACGTAGATCTGAAAGACATTGTTTGCACACGACTCTCGTCTGACGTCAGAACAGGTTTCTTTCCGGCCTAGGCCGGAAAGAGTACCCTTTCCAGCCGCTAACATGTAACTAAGAAAGGTGATCAAAAAACAGCTGATCAAAAAACTTTTCATTATTTGTGTTCATTATTCAAAAATTAAAACATTTATAATAATATCATCTTATTGTCATTTGAAAGAATAAAAAAGTATAAACTCAACCTCTCACATAATTGAACATCATATTTTAGGTTATTTAGACAAATCAGAATAAAAAATAAAAATACTTGACAATTTCCTGATATTCAGATTACCTCAGATTTGCTAGAGCTATCACCTTCCACTTCTGCTTTCGGAAGTGGTTAGTAAACAACTATTCTCATATATATATTGTTTATTTTTGTGTGTGGCGAAAAATAGCGTTCGCACCACGGGCAAAAATGTTTTTCCGGCTCTCAATCTTTTCTAGTCCTCGGCCTACGGCCTCGGACTTAAAAACCGATTTCGAGCCGGAAAAATCTCATTTTCTGCTCTAGGTGCGAAATATACTATTACCGTACATGTAAAATGTTATGCCAAAGCATAAAGTTACACATTAAAAAAATAAAAATTTTCAGAATTTCTGTATGACGCTATAAATTGGCTAATACAAATTGAGTGTATACATATAAAATTGTCCTTTTTTATTTAAGGCTATTTTTAATATAAATAAAAATATAAATCTCAGTACCCATTTAAAAATGACAAAATAATTTTGTGGCTCTGTAAAAGTGTACCAAGATTTATATTTTTATTTACATATAAAATACATATCCATTTTTTATTGAAAAATTGACTATAAATAACACCGTTTTTAAAAGTAGCTCAATATTTTGAATGAGAACAAATAAAAATTCTAAAGCTTTGATAATCCTGATTAGATTAAAACTTATAGAAAGCCCTAATACTGTAATGAAAAATCATTTCTAAGAAAGTTTGAAAAGCTTTAATAATACTATTCATATTCAAATTCTCCACCATAACCCTAATTGGATAAAGTACAATTTTTCATAAAAGCTTTGATAAATTATTATTTTGATATCACAGACACCCGTCAATATATCAAACGTTAGCACCATTTACAATTATTATTACAATGATAAGTGATGACTACATTTATATTTAATTAGTAATTACACTCTTGTGTAATCAGATGTAAACACACTTATGTCCTTATTAGTTTTGGAATAAATATTCAGTATGGTTTACTTTGATTAGAGAAGCATTGTACAAATATAAAATAACACACGATCTACGTGAGCTATTAACTTGAATATTATATATAAATTTGATAGCTGCCTTGAAATCGAGCTGTTCTTTATTATTTATTTAATGTACAAAGCACTATAATCATAATATAATTATGACTATAATCCCCAAAATAACGATAACCCCACTATATTTATAGAGGTAACCCTCTCATTACCAAAAGTTTAAATTGTCGTTCCTGGCTGAAGTATGACAGTCGTAAGGCCCATTGACGACTTAAATTATATATTCAGGCGAAATAGAACCCCACCAACAAAAGCCATACGAATTTACTTTATAGAGGAAGCCCAAAGACGGAAGGACCTCTCATTTCTGACGACATTATAGCTATGATAAAGTGATGAATGATGTCATGATGAATTCAAATTTATTTCTCAAAAAACATTCACAATTATTGTACACATTATAATTGTACACAATTATTGTACACATACACAATTATTACGGAATGAATGAATTCCGTTATTTTCACTTTTTGTGTAGTTGAGAGGTTGATATTGTGGTAATTATTCATATTAAATATGAAGTCTAATAAAGTTTTCTTAATAGTTGTTTTTGACAATTTTTTAGTCTTATTTAATTATGCTATGTCTAATGACAGACAAGGATAGCAACACCAATGTTAATCAAATACTGCCATTATAACGTGGACCTCACTGTAGTAATTCTTTTTCGTGGAGCTATGAGACGCTGCTGACTTCAAAGAGATAATCTCATTTTATAGGGGAATACCAAAGACGGAAGTGAGTCTCTAAGGCTCAATTCACACTAGCTCGACTCAAATCGTACGACTCCAGTCTCTCGACCTTACGACTTTCTTGCTCATTGTCACTACTTCAGTTCCATGCTACTCCATTTTCTAACCTCACTTTATTGAAAATATGATATCTTCGTCACTTTTGCGCATGTAACAAATTTTATAATAATTATCTATATAAATAAAAATCGAGCCTCAAATTTTGACATTCAATACCTTTTTTATGTGTGCACCGAGTTTGATGATTTTTGTTTAGTTGTGTTTGTTATGTTCAGGAGCAGGTTTATGGACTATAAAATTTATAATCCGACTTCAGCACTCTTTCCTACGGTCCTTCAAAGTTCACATGTAATCCTTATGGGAGAAGATTTGTAAGCTGGCCACACACAGAAATAAAAATCAGCTGTTATAATCATTGCGTCATACAACAGCCGTTGGTAGATAGTAGACAAGAGTGTGTGCTGCTGCATAACCGTCTATGTATTTTATTCTAAACGCCCCGACTAAAAGTTAAATGACTGTTCTGTGTGTAACCATCCAGCAGTGCGGCCTCAGGTTAAAGACTTACATGCTCTAAAGGCATTGCTCTGTTTCGAATAATTGTGCTGTCATCGGTGTTCAGAATTAATTGATTTTTTTGTAAATTATTTATTTTGCAGTTGGAAAATCTGTATAATTAAAATGCCGCATCGCGCCTCCTCAGGTGTGCATCCAGCTAAAGTTTGTCATGAGATGCATTACACTATTTGGCGGTACGAAGTTCACAGGGCCAGCTAGTTATGAATATATTGTCTCATTTAATTCTTATCTTGAATGACAAGACTTTAGAATGATAAAACATCACTTTCATAAAAAATAACCTCGCTTCAATTAAAAATGCACGGTACTATGCAACTCAAGTCGAGGCTCGACCAACATGTCGAGTCGACGCTCGACTCAGTCTCACAGTCGTGAGGTCGCGGAGACTAGAGTCGACTGGTTTGAGTGTCACCATTTGAAAACACATGCTGCGTAAAGAAGAGACTAGAGTTGCAGTCTCTTCTCGACTTGAGTCGCGTGAGTTGAGCCAAAAAAGACTGGGTACACTCAATCGCCACAATGGTTCACTAGAGACAATCGTGTGCTTCAAAAATCAGAAGTTCTGATTCTTCCATGGAGATCATTGATTCGATCATTATCTCCTGGTCTATAATATAATAAAGAAAAGAATTGGCTTATACACGTACGGGATGGGAAAATCACGAATGACGCATCATCACGTCTGAACTACTGGACTGATTACCTTCAAATTTTGCATATAGATTCTCAATTTACCGAGGATGGTTATAGGCCTATTTTTAATTGTTCAAGACTTCAGTAGGTCAATTGGACCCTTGCGGATCACGGGTTACCTGCTATTATCTATGATAAAGTGATGCTTGAGGGCATGATGGATGAATTCAAGATGTGATGACGTCACGTCACACATCATGTATGTGTCGATGAGTGGGGAGTGTCTGCTTGCCAGACCAGGGCGTCCATGTTTTGCTCGATGTTGAATTCAACGCCTTACCGGCGCCGAAACCTGTTGCTTCAACACAGCAGTTGTTGGTCAAGGCAGCTTGCACCTCCTTCAACTCTGCTTCCAGCAACAATACCTACAAACAGAAACATATTTCACAGTAAATAAGCATTTATTATTTCATAATAATTATGAAAACAACTATTTTATAAATAAAAGAAAGTAACCCTTAATTCATAGATTTAAAGAAAACATTTCTTCTCTTATTATAAATAAATTGGTATTATTATATAGAAGGAATTATGATATGGAATAGTAGATATTTCTGAATAATTCAGAAATATATACTATTCTATATAATAATTCCTTCTATATAATAATACCAATTTATTTCTTCTTAAGAGAAGAAATTTGTTTTTTTAATAAGAAATTTATTTATAATAAGAGAAGAAATAAATTGGTATTATTATATAGAATAGTAGATATTTCTGAATTATTCAGAAATATCTACTATTCTATATCATAATTCCTTCTATATAATAATACCAATCTATTTATAATAAGAGAAGAAATGTTTTCTTTAAATGTATAAATTCAGGGCTACTTTCTTTCATTTATAAAATAGAATTATAGTACCCTTTGAAATTAATAAAATAATAGTTTAAGAATACTGATTATAACAACTAGTTTCAGTGTTCACACCAACTAAAAAGATCTAGTGTGGCCCACTCACACAACTTTCCTTGCCGTTATGAAAATTGATCACCTGACGCTAGTGTTCACGCGCATCTCAAGTCTACTATTCAAAAATCTGAGCCAGCTGGTGACAGGACAATTACGATGGAGACACACGAGATCTGCTATCTCTTCATAGTGAATCATTTAATAGAATCAACATTTGCCAATAGTTTGCAATATTGAACAATCATATTTTCTTGAATTTCGAGCTTATTTTCAATTTCAGGTGAAAATGTTACTGAACATAAATTGTAGAGATTTTCATGCTGAATCTTTACCACTTGAATTTTCTGTTAAAATTGTATCTGAAGCCTGATAATTGGGAACCTAGAATCAAACTTTGCATAGATTAGCTCCTGAAATTTTTACAGATATGGGACTTGTGGCAGTTGATAGATCTTATCAATGACTATATTAGGTATAAATTTGATCAAAATCGTTGGAGTCGTTTTCGAGAAAATCGCGAAAACCCCTGTTTTTGACAACATTTTTGTCATTCTAGCCGCCATCTTGAATTGCATTTGATCGAAATTGTTCGTGTCGGATACTTATAGTGTAAGGACCTTAAGTTCCAAATTTCAAGTCATCCCGTTAATTGGGAGATGAGATATCGTGTACACAGACGCACATACACTCATACACACACACACACATCACTTTTTTTGACTCAGGGGATCCTGAAACATATAGAAATTTAGAAATTGGGGTACCTTAATTTTTTCGGAAAGCAATACTTTCCTTACCTATGGTAATAGGGCAAGGAAAGTAATATAGCAAAATATAACTAGAATATAACAAAACTATTGGTGAACGTTTATTTGAAATTTATTTTTAAAACCTGTCGATGGTGTGAACACTCAAACTAGTTGTTATAATTTGTATTATTTATCTATTATTTTATTAATTTCAAAGGGTGCTATAATTCTATTTTATAAATAAAAAAAGAGAAGAAATGTTTGTCGCTTTCCACAAAAATTAGACACTATATCACAGTGATCAAACCATCGATGCTCTATGCCAGTGAGACACTGAACCTTAACAGGAATGCCGATTTGGAAAATTTGAAGGAGGAAAGGAAAATAATAAGAAAAGTTTTTGGTCCAACATTAACTGAAAACGGTTATAGATTACAAAAAATAAATTAGTTGAGCAACATTCAAATATTGTAAAAGACATGAAGAAAAGACGTCTTAAATTCTTTGGTCATATCATGAGGCTTTCTGATCATAGAAAAATTTAAATAAATTCAACCATATGAAATATGAGAATAACATTTGTGAGGTACCTTCCGAGTAGCATCATAAACGAGACGGATACGGTAAGGTTTAAAACTGAGTTGAAAAAGTACCTAATAGGGTTAGAAACTTATAGTTTTGAAGATCTTTATCAGGGGAAATGGGAATGCCTTGGCTGTTATTGTTGTATCTTTTTTGTTGTTTATTTCTGTGCAAGTGAACATCAGATCATGCATGAGCCGTGAAACAAAATCAAGTGCCGCCATTGAAACACGTTGTGACTTGTTTGTAGCTGCAACCAGAAAGTGCAAGTGTTCAGTGTGAGAGATACTATTGCTCTTTCTAGATTTGTTTTCTCATGCATAAACAAGATTGCATTTGTACACATACGTATTCAATGTGATCACACTCTTATGCCCCACGAATACGAGCATTTCACCATCTTTATCAGTTGATGCTATGCTTATTATATCTGTATTCGTACAGATACAGATATAATAAGCATATCATCAGCTGCTAATGAAAAGCGAAATGCACGTGTTAGTGACGCATAAGTCTGTACGCACTTTAAGAGCTAACTCCCGGTTGCACAAAAGTTTGTTAAATTTTAACCGTGATTGAATGCAAATATAACCAATCACAGAAGCCTCCTTCTAAGAAAACCTCCTTCTCCGATTGGTTATCGTGGAATTTAATCATGATTCAAATACATCAGGCTTTTGTACAACCGGGCCTAAGACAATTTTATGTATATTCTGCAGTTCCAGTTCATATTTCTATTCTTCTTTGCCAAAACAGCCGTCTTTTAAAAATAATTTCTAATCCGGTTCTTGATGTACAGTTTGTAGAACTGTCAATTGCCAAAAAATAACAGATAAGACCAATCATAACCCACAATAGAGGGATTAGTATTGTAGGAGAATTGTCAAACTAATGGTCGTTTTTCCAAGAGTTATTTTAAACATTAACCCCATTTAATCAATGTATGGACGAATTTATTATATGTTTCAATTGAATGAACTGATAGTTTAAACTGGAGAAGCCTAGCAATGGTTTAAAAAACATCCCACAGCGTGGGTTGCTTTTCGTGGATTAGCGTGGGTCTACTTCGCGGCGGGCCTTTGTATTCCAGTTATTCGACCACTAACTCTACTAGTGAAAACCAGGTTTTACGAAGAAATTAAATAGAGATTTGTTTAAATATAAAGAAAATAAAAATCTCAGTACCCTTTTTTTGAAATATTTTATCACAACATGTTTCGGACATTTATGAAATGGCATAAATGTCCGAAACATGTTGTGATAAAATATTTCAAAAAAAGGGTACTGAGATTTTTATTTTCTTTATATTTATATTACAAGTAGCCCTATACAGAAAAGAGATTTGTTTATTTACAATTGAATAGTCTGAACTTTAATTATCCAAAAATGGGATATTCTTGTGGACTTAGTTCTTCAAATGTCATACTATATGATATAAGTTTCAACTTTCGAATTTAGAAGATAGAATTCTTACTTGAATTAACTCACCTTGGCTTTCAAGGCATGGGTTTGAGCGTCAGCTTTTTCCTTCTCAACTTTCTGCAAGTAAGAGAGACAGAATTATTGTAATGGAGTGAGAGAGAAACTACACAAAATTATAATTAGAAGTCATACTGATCTTGCCTATTGTAATGCCTATAGTGAGGTCCACGTTATAATGGCAGTGGAGAAAGATAGGAGAAAAACGTTGCCGAACCTCTGTCTTGTCAATGCCTTCTATAGACGGTAGCTGATACAGGTTTATTGATGTAATTGACCGAACGTAGTGAGGTCTATGTTGTAACTCGATTTTCTTTTGTCTGTATGTATGTATGTAACGCATTTACGGCCAAACGCATTGATAGAATTCAATGAGATTAGGCAGGAATATTCCTTTTTCAACTGCGCGTAGATGTATACACAAGGTTATTTTGAAATTTCGCATTTCAAGGTTACTAGTAGTTCTGTGAAAAGTAGACCTCACGCAGTTATAACGACGTCCCAAACCATAAGCACATCCACACTGATACACTAACTATTTATTTGATCAGACCATGCTTACACAAGATTTAATTATCATATAACGCTTTCCGGAATTTAGCGCGAGAAAACCGGAAGACATCTAGGCGCCCTGACGAGCTGTTATAAGTTCTTTGCATCCTATTTAATAGTGCATGAAAATTGCATTCAATGAGGCATGCAATTTATAGTCTACACAGCTGCTAATTTTTTACCAAGTTACATTGAGATATTGAATCGCATGCGTCATGGCATGCAATTTATAGTCAACTCGACAGCTGATTTATGATGAATAATTCCATAGTCTGATTTTTACTCTAATATTGACGTATGAAGAAGGCTCCTTTTTCCTTTTATATTATCCTAGAAATGCAAAATTTCCAAAAACCTTGTATATACGTCGACGCGCAATTAAAAAAGGAACATACCTGTCAAATTTCATGAAAATCTATTACCGCGTTTCGCCGCGAATGCGCAACATATAAACATTTAAACATTAAGAGAAATGCCAAACCGTCGACTTGAATCTTAGACCTCACTTCGCTCGGTCAACTATGAAAAGAAAAGAAAAGGAATTCCTCCATACTCCGATATCACTATATTATATCATCTTCTCTGAAGGAAGGATTAATCAGACTATAGAATTATTCATAATCAATCAGCTGACAAGTGAATTATTCTTTGCATGCATTACACAGATGTCTGGAGAAGCCGTGTCTATTTATATAAGGTCTATGGTTTCAATATTTTGTTTTGCATTCATGGTATTATTATGCGTGTCCATCAGTACCAATATTCTCACATTTAAAAAAAACAACAAATTTAATAGGTGATTAAAAATAATTAAATGCTGAAGGAATTATAATATTTTTGATTGAAAAAAAAATCAATTTTTAAATATTTGAGAAATAATATTTTCATCAGATGGAAAGATTATCACGGAACTGGATGAATTTTATCATTTATGTAATACAAATTCAAACGTGAAATGAGTTTGTGAACATTTCAAACAGGTGACATCAGATACTTGTGGATGAGAAAACTGCGTGAGGTCTACTGTTCACAGAACTACTAGTATTAACTGTTCATTCTCGTTTAAAATAATCAATTATATTTTATTAAACGAGCCATTATTTTTTTCCAATTCATAATTGAGATGAAATGTTTTGTCAATTAATTATCAATTACACATTGTTAAAAGACGATCTGGCAACAGAGCAAAGCGAGAAAGAGATAGCGCTATCCGCTTTGTTAAATGATAGACAAGGATAGCAATACCATTGCTAATCAAACACTGCCATTATAACGTGGACCTCACTATAGTTTGCTTGGTCGCGTTGGTCTTGTCATCCACACTGCAATGTGTGACCAGTGCCCAATCAACGCCAGCGGTAGCCAGCGACATATCCATGATGGAAATTGAAAATATTAACTAACATGAACACAATAAAAACTTTAAAAAAGTGACGCAATAATAATTGATGATATTTAGGTCTATAGCAACTCAATTACACAGAAAAGCAGCAGAGCAGACGACAAAACAGGGAACAGCATGCATTTCAATATTTCAATTTCATTTATTGCCAATTGGAATATTCAAAACATATTACAAAATCTTTATAATATGACATATCATTAAAAATATAATTACATAAGCATAATTACTCATACATATACTTGAATAAAATTAAAATAAGATATAAAATCTAGGCATCACCAGCAAAAAGAAAATCTTTGCCCGCTGGTGAGTGTTGCAAAACAGTAAAAGAAAAACATAATATTTCGAAATAATGCAGAAAGTTAAAGTTAAATTTAACTAATAATTACAAAACTTTATAAAAGCAGAATCATAAAAATCAAACAAATATTGTGCAGAGAAAATACTATAAAATGAAAATAAAATAATCTAAATTAAATTGCTATATTTAGGGTAAAGAAATATTCCCTCTTAATCCACTCATTGACGCTCTTTTTACTAATTTTGAAATCCAAGTCAAAAGGTATTGCATTGATCAGTTAACTGCTTGTATTGCATTGTTTGACAAGAGTGTAGATGGGTGGTTTGCCAGCGCTGGCCTTCATTGGCCTTCACTCGACAAAAATCGGAGCAACGGCCAACGATGGCCAATGAAGGCGAGCGCTGGAAAACCACCCATCCACACTCTGGAGCTGGTCGTCATTTGTACGCGTTGGGCCAAGGTGTGGATGCGTCATAAGACTGAAACCCACAGAGTGTAACTATGGACTATGTGTACCTATTTAGTTTAGTTATTAGTTTTGAAGTGGAAATTGGACTTTTTAAAGTGAAAAGTGAAATCTTAACCTCATTCTTTTCTGAAACTTTTATTTTTAAAAATTTGGGAGAAGACAGTTTTGGGCTATGCCTGTTGTCTTCTCCCAATCATATTATATATTATTATTATTATGATTTGTGATTGTCAATGAAATAAGTAAATAAATAAATAACCTCATCTAAATTTGGAAGAGGAATAGCACAAGGTTACCTTATTCTTTTTGATGGTGTACTTGAATTAATAAAGAATAAAGTGACACTTATAACATATGTGTGAGGTGACAGATCATATAAAGTGCTTATACAACATTTAGACTCCAGACAAATGTGATATTAATTCAGTTAAATTCTACAATATTGGAATCCAATCTAACGAATTTCTCTTGCTTGGAATATAAATTTTGTCATATTAAATAAAAAGACTAAGAAATTGTCAAAAACAACATATTTTATTGAAAGTTAGAAAGACCGGTTTCGGTTGTTACACCATTGTCAATCTCTGATAACCTCTCAATAAAATCTGTGGTTTTTGACAATTTCAATACTCGTTTTATTTAATACGAATAATTTCCACAATATTAACTTCTCAACGACACTGTTGTATAACAACATATGTTTTGAATTTTTTATTACTGTTACTAAGTCTCCAAACAAACTCATTCCAATTCGAAACCTGTATAGTTCAAGTTATTAAAAAACCTTTCTTAAGGTATTAAATACTTATGTCGTGTTTACTCTCATTCCTATTACTTACACAAATAGTTCTCATATCAAATTGAAATCTGTAAAATTAAAAATTAAAAACTGCTTACACATCTGACTTATGTTTAGAAAAATAAGCAATGTTAAGAATTCTTTCTTACAAAAATACTAATGAGATAAATATAATCACACAAACATTAATTTAATTACAATGAAGAACGATTCTAGCATTTTTAGATAGAGAAAAACATACCAAAGTTTCCATCTCAGTCTGTTCCATTTGTAGAGAGTTCTGCAGCAAATCGATTGTTTCTTGTTGATTGGTTATCTGAAAACGATTACAAATTCTAGATAAAAATTTTATAATACAGAGTGATCGAAAAATCGCGCATATCAATACGCACATCATATAGGATAAGGAAGTAGTAAAATGCATTTCACAAACTTCATTTTTCTCTAGCAGGTAACCCGTGCTCCACAATGGTCTATTTTAAAACTTGACGTAATAAAATCTTGAAGAATTGAAAATAGGCCTATAACCATACCCAGTTAATTAAGAATGTATATGCAAAATTTCAAGTTAAACAGTCCAGTAGTTCAGACGTGATGATGCGTCAAACATAATTGTCCTATCCAGTACGTGTGTAGCCAGCTCTTTCCTTTATTATAGTATAGATTAGTACATGTATATAAAAATTATTAACATTTTTACAACAAATGCTCAAAATGGCTGCCTTTTCCAGTAATTCATGCACGAACTTATTTTATCATGTTTGATGACACTTTTTAGCACGTTTACATTGATGTTGACCCAGTGTGTTCATCCAGCGTGTGTCGCATGTTTTTATAAATTATTTCTTCAAGGAAACTCCACAGTAAATTGGTTTATTTATCCCACTTAACCCTACTTTTACCCCACAGAGGTAAAACTCTGCCCTTGATAAAACGACATGCTCACAAAGCTGTAAACTCAGTAACACTACAGACTAAAGCTGCGTTTACACCAAATCCTTAATAGATAATATAATCCTTAAGAAAACTTATAGATTCTATTAGATTGAACATAACTTATCATACACATTGATATGGCGGAAGGCGTGGCTCGTTCATCAATTGGGCTAGTCAGTCGGGTCGAGCGAGGGGTTTGTTACCACTGTCTGAAAAAAATGGCTTTTGGTGGCCCTGAAAAGGGACCAAGATTGTTGCTGGTGGCCCTAAAAGGGACCAAGGCAGGCTAGATGTTTAGTAGTCGTCGACTGGCGCGATACCACGCCGCGCGAGGGTCCCGGGCAGGTCCGTCTGGTGCGAGAGCAGGCCGGCAGGGGCTCAAGTCAATGGTTCGCAGTCTCCACTCTGGTTTACCCGGGCTACGGAGAGGGCTGACCGGGTGATCTACTAGCCAGAGGTCGTGCCGAATCTCCGCCGGGAGGACCTCCTCGACCACTTCCTCGTTTAGAAGGGGCCTTCGGTCAAACCCCGGGCAGGCAGGGTCGTAGGCTTCCGCTGCACACACTCCGATGTCGGTTCGGCACCCAACCCGCGCATCCAGAACCGCGCGCCAGTTGTTAGGCTGGGGCGCTAAGTCTTGGGGCGCAGCTGGCGCGGCGGTGTACAGCCTCAGCCTCTCCTCCACCTGGCGAAGCCGACGTAGGGCCCTCCTCTTCTGGATTCGGCGGCCGGCTCGGTTCCTCCTAGGCATCGGCTGGGTAGTAGACAAGGAAGACACCTCAGGTTGCGGTTAGTCTCGCCGTGGTTCCCTCATTGGCCTGCTCGCTGCTCTGCTCCTGGTCTCGGTAGTGGTCTCGGCTGGTAGTGGTCTTGGTAGTGGTCTCGGCTGGTGGTCTCTCTGGCTCTTCAGTGGAAGGCTGCTAGTGAGCAAGTGCTATCGAGGGTAGGAGAGCCCCTTTTATTCACAGTCCCCGAGTTCACCTGCGCTGCTATTGGCCGGCGGTGCTCGGCCAATAGAAACGCAGGAACGGTGGCGGCGACTGAGGCGCACCCTGGTGGCGGGTGGGTCAACCACTCATTTGGTTGATGCGTGGCGTGGGGAGCAGAGCAGAGCGGCAGGCTGAAAGGTAGCGAACGCGAGGGAGGTATCAATTCCCCCCCCCCCCCGTTTGAGGTAGCCACGGCGAGAATTTATTGATTGCAAAAAACAAGATACAATGTTTACAAAATATACAAAAGTGCCATTGGGCGATAATTTTACAGAAGTGAGACCAGAAGGGTCTCCCCCAACAGGTGGGTTGTGGTCAATAATTACAGAAATAAGACCAGAAGGGTCTCCCCCAACAGGTGGGTTGTTATTCCAAGAGATGTTGCTGGTCGGTGGTTGGAGCCGGGCGTAGTTGAGTCTTGTACACCTTGATGGTCTCGTTGTCACGGGTGATCCAGTAGACAGCTCCTTGGTTGTGGGCGACCGTATATGGTCCCTTCCATCTGGGTGCTAGGCCCGCGTGGAATTTCTGAGCCTTGTTTGAGAGTTGATGATTCCGTGTGAGCACCTGGTCGCCGATCTGGTAACGAGGCTGTGTCTCGGCTATCGGGTCTCCCTTCCTATTGAGATAATTTTCTTGGTTCAACACGGCTTCGCGTTGGATTGCGGTTAGCGTGTGTAGACGCTGGTTAATATGGTCTTTGTGCGGTTCGAGTTGATTTTCGGGCCAGTGGCTCCATTCCCCTGGCCGTGGAAGGGTTTGGCCAAACAGGATTTGACTGGGGCTGTATCTTGTTGCCGTGTTCTGTCGATTTCGCAGGGTGAATAGCACGGATGGTAGTTGGTTCTCCCATTCTTGGTGTTGTTCTTGTAGGCGGATCCGTAGTCCCTTCTTGAGTTCCTGGTTCCTTCTCTCGGTAGGGTTGGCTCGGGGGTGATAAATTGGCGTGGTGTAGTGTAAGACTCCCCATTTGAGGCAGAGTTCGTTCCATAGTTTCCCGTAAACTGAGTGCCATTGTCGGAGAGTAGGATTTTTGGGTATCCCCATCTGGGAAACAGGTGCGTATCCATCGTGCGGCCAATCGTGTTGGCGTCGCCGTGAGGCAGCGGGTAGGCTTCTATCCACCTGGAGAAAGAATCAGTGATGACCAATATGAATCGATTTCTTCGCTTGGAGAGTGGGTAGGGGCCCATCAGATCGAGACATACGGTTCCCATGGTCTAGTAGACCGTCGCGGTCGTTGCGTAGGTTCGTGATTCCGGTTGTACGCTTTTGAGCAGCTACACAGCAGGCAATTTTGTACGTACGCGGTTATCTGCGCCTTCATACGGGGCCAAGTGTAGTATGTAGCGATGTTTCGGTAGGTTTCGGCGTAGCCTGGATGTCCCATTAGATCATCGTCGTGATAGCGGAACAGTAGCCAGGTGCGAAAGTTGGGCGGTATGACTATTCGCCAACCGTCGCGTGTCTTCTTCTCCCAGAGTCGGTTGTGTAGGCGGTAACTGGTGAGGAATACTTGATCAGTTCCTGGTTGATCCTCCAACGGTCGGGGTTCGATCTCCATCCATCGTTGCACCTGCGCGTTGATCTGGTCGTCTGTGGCCTGTGCTTTCCGAATCTCTTCTAACAGTTCAGTTTCGGTTGCGATGCTTGCTAGCGTAGCGGGTTCACTGGTGACTGGCAGGATGTCGGGAGGCATGGTTCGTTCTAGTTGTTGACTGGTCTCCTCAACTTTTTCGTTGTCGGGTTGCCATGACAGTGCGTCGGCGAACTGATTCTCTTTACCCGGGCAGTGTTCTAGGGTGAAGTCAAATTCTTGTAGGAGCAGGGCCCATCGAGTGAGTTTGGCGCGGCTCTCCTTTGCAGTTTGTAACCAGGTAATCACCTTATTGTCGGTACAGAGTATGAATGGCCTGCCTTCCAGGTAAGGGGGATATCGCTTTATTGCCCAGACAACCGCAAGGCACTCTTGTTCGTTACTGTGATACTGTTGTTCTGTGTGGTTCAGCTTGGCACTGGCATATGCGATCACCTTACGGTCATTGTTGATTTCTTGGTATAGGACAGCCCCTATACCGACCTTGCTGGCGTCTGTCTGTAGGATGAAGGTCTTGGAGAAATCTGGTCGACAGAGTGGTTGGATGTTGGCGGTCAATGCTTGTAGGCAGCAGAAAGCTGTCTCTTCTGTTGGTGACCATTTCCATCGCGTCTTCGTGCTAAGTAGCTCAGACAGAGGCGCACAAACGTCAGCGGCGTTGGGTAAAAATTCTTGTAGCCAGCCGACTACTCCGAGAAATTCTCGCAGTTTCTTTCTGGTGGTGGGTGGTTGGGCAGAAGTCACAGCTAGGATAGCCTGCGGTTTTGCTTGGTTGCCCTCGGAGGTGATTATGTGACCAAGGTATTCAAGTTGCTTGCGGCCGATCTGGCATTTTGCTGCTGAGACAGAGAGATTGTATAGATTTAACCGTTCAAACACTTTGGCTAAGTGGAGTAAGTGTTCTTCCCAGGTATCCGAGTACACAATGATGTCGTCGAGATAAGCGTAGCAGAACTTGTCGACGTATCCACTCAGTACCTTGTTCATCATGGATTGGAAGCAGCTGGGTGCATTTCGTAGGCCGAAAGGCATGACCTTAAATTGTAGCTTTTCGCCGTAGGGAGTGGTGAAGGCCGTGTAAGGTCGAGACTGGGGTGCGAGTGGTACCTGCCAGTATCCCATCCGTAGGTCGAGTGAGCTGAATATTTTTGAAGTTCCCAGGCTTCGAATGACGTCCTGTAGGGTCATCTGCGGTGCCGTGGCTGGAACGGTGATGGAATTCAGCCATCGGTAATCGATGCAGAACCGTGATGTGCCGTCCTTCTTGGGGACAACGACGATTGGAGAGTTGTAAGGCGAATCACTGGCTTCTACCAGGTTGCGTTCCTTGAGGGCGGCAACTTCGGACTCGATAATTTGCAGTTTCTCCCGTGAGTATCGGTAAGGCCGCTGGCTGCGTATTTCTGAGCTGTTGAGTTGAATTGTCATGGTGGCGGCCGTGGTGATGGAGGGTGGCATCTGCTCCATGAACAATTTTGCGTGTTGTTGCAGTAATACTGTTAACCGTCGGTGCTGGTCGCTGGGCGTGTCTTCTAGTAACTTGTCAACCAGGTGAGTGTCCATCTCTACTGAGACTGGTGGTTGCGCTATCCAGAAGATTGTGTCTCGCTGCGTCTTGCCGTAGATTAGCCTGTCTTGCTCAAAGTCAAGCACTGCCTTATTCTCCCGAAACCATGGTCGTCCCAAGATGATGTCTTCGCGTAGGTCAGGTAGACCTAGGAAGGGAATATTTTGAATGTGCTGTTGGATCTGGAGTTCCAGATGTCCTTGTATGGCCGTTTCGCAGCTAGTGGGACAGTTGGCCAGCAGTACAGGTAGCTTCAGCGGTTGGATCCGTGTACCGTGGTCGAGGTGGGCAGCTCTCACGAAGTTGTGCGTTGCGGCTGAATCGAGTAGAGCGTGTAGTTGTTTACCCGCGAGGATGACAGGGATCCGGGGTAGAGTCTGTCCGTCTATCTGGATCACGGCTAGGTTCGGTGCTTGGCTGGGCGGAGGGCTGGTGATGTGGTTGTTGACTACTGGGGCGGCAGTGTTGGTGACCTTGTCGGTGACTGCGGCTGGGGCAGTGTTGGTGACCTGGTGGCTGACTGCGGCTGGGGCAGTGTTGGTGACCTGGTGGCTGAATGCGGCTGGGTCAGTGTTGGTGACCTGGTGGCTGACTGCGGCGGGGCAGTGTTGGTGACTCCGTCCATGACAGCGACCCCGGTAGGTGGCGGGTGCGTGTGGGTCACAGTTGCATGTTCCTCCCCAGGCTGGTGGTCGATGACGCGCTCATCGGCTGGTGATGCTGTCCTCTCGCGGGCCAGTAGAGGCGCGGCTGCTGGGTGCTGTGGAGAGTCTCTGTCAGCCGGGAAGAGCAAGGGGTCTTCGGTGACATTGGAAGGAGACTTAGCGACGCTAGCAGGGTCTATGGTGGCGTGACGGGTAGGCGATCGATCCGTTGTGAGTGAGACGGTCATGAGTGACGGCTGGGTGGTTGACGCGCAAGGGTGTGCCGGACGCGGTTGCTGTTGTGAGACGGTGACCCGGGTGACGACTGGTACTGGGTCATTCTTGATAGCCCATGGAGGTGCGGCTGCTAGGTACCGTGGAGAGTCTCCGTCAGCCGAGAAGAGCGAGGGGTCTTCGGTGACGTTGGAAGGAGGCTTGGTGACGCTGGCAGGATCCACGGTGGCGTGACCAAGGAATGACTGGCTGGCCGGTTCGGTGACGGTTATCGCTTGTAGTTGGGGTGGTGACCTGCGAGGCTGGCGCTGCGGGTCTTGCACCTCATCGTTAGTGTAGTGGACTCCTACTTTCCGTGCTGGAGGGGTGGAGTCCGAGTCTCTCCAGTATCGCCGTTTCCCTGCCGTTTCTTCGCGAGTTCTGGGCAGTCGCGATGAAAATGCTTGGCCGGGCAGTAATGACACTGAGGAAGCTGGTTGTAGTTGAACCTCGGCGGCGGCTCTCGATGGGGTGGCCCTGCGGGTGCCGTAGGTTGAGGCAGCTTATATTTTGGTCGACTGTTGAGGTCGGTTTCCAGGTCGTTGGCGATCATGATCAGCTCTTCATAGATCGTGGGACAAGCAGCTCGAACTAGGGTGCGAAGCTCGGAACTCAGCTGACCGATGAGCAGGGCGATCACCTCGTCTTCAGCCAGGTTGGTTCCTAAGCGCTGCTGTAGTTGGAGCTTCTGACGGATGAATCGCTCCACTGGCTGGTTCGGTTTGTGGGTGGTGCCATAAAATTCCGTGTGAGCGGCTGCGATGGGCTCCCGAGAAATGGGCCTGAAGTCAGTCACGGAACTGTTCCCAGGTGGTGACGAATTCTCCGTAGTCTCTCCACCAGGCGGCGGCGTCGTCTTGTAGTTGCGCTTTTAGAAGCATGACCCAGGTATAGCTGGGAATGTGGTGACCCTGTAGCAGCTCGGTGCACTGTCGCATGAAGGTGATGGGGTCTTCATGGAGCTTGCCGCGGAAGAACGGTAGCAGGGTCGCTATGCTGGTCAGCTGGCTGAGGTTGCCGGTGTAGCTGATGGCTGGAGCCGGTAAGTTGGCCATGTTGCTGGTTGCGGTAGTGGCGTGACTAGAGGTTGACGGTGGAGCAGGCAGGTTGACGGTCAGCGCGCTGGGTTGCAGGGTGGTTGGTCGAGCGGGCTCGCTGGTGAAGGCGGGTGGCTGCATTGCCCCGGTTTCGCTGGTGGAAGCGGGCGGCTGCGTCGTGCTGCTGTCGGTTTGACCGGTGGTCTGTGCAGGCCAGCCGGCGAATGTAGACTCGGTGTGTTGGCTGGTTGACTGCATCGAATCTTCGGTGGTCGTATCTCCACTGTCTCCGGCTCCGGTTCTAGTCGCTACCATGTTCAGGTGTTATGGGCGCCACTGGGAAATTGCCTGTTCCCAGACAGGTATTCTGAATTGAAAGATTCAGAGACACATTTTGTTGAAAGAAAATAAGTTTGAATTTTTTTGTGTGAAAAATTCAAGACATACATTTAGATGAAAAATTTAAGACATACATTTAGTTGAAAATTTAGGTTGACATTTTGTTTGAAAAAAAAGTTTTGACAGTGGTAACGGGTTACTGTATCTCCATACAGTGAGTGGCCCCACGTTGGCAGGTGCCAATAATTGATATAGCAGAAGGCGTGGCTCGTTCATCAATTGGGCTAGTCAGTCGGGTCGAGCGAGGGGTTTGTTACCACTGTCTGAAAAAAATGGCTTTTGGTGGCCCTGAAAAGGGACCAAGATTGTTGCTGGTGGCCCTAAAAGGGACCAAGGCAGGCTAGATGTTTAGTAGTCGTCGACTGGCGCGATACCACGCCGCGCGAGGGTCCCGGGCAGGTCCGTCTGGTGCGAGAGCAGGCCGGCAGGGGCTCAAGTCAATGGTTCGCAGTCTCCACTCTGGTTTACCCGGGCTACGGAGAGGGCTGACCGGGTGATCTACTAGCCAGAGGTCGTGCCGAATCTCCGCCGGGAGGACCTCCTCGACCACTTCCTCGTTTAGAAGGGGCCTTCGGTCAAACCCCGGGCAGGCAGGGTCGTAGGCTTCCGCTGCACACACTCCGATGTCGGTTCGGCATCCAACCCGCGCATCCAGAACCGCGTGCCAGTTGTTAGGCTGGGGCGCTAAGTCTTGGGGCGCAGCTGGCGCGGCGGTGTACAGCCTCAGCCTCTCCTCCACCTGGCGAAGCCGACGTAGGGCCCTCCTCTTCTGGGTTCGGCGGCCGGCTCGGTTCCTCCTAGGCATCGGCTGGGTAGTAGACAAGGAAGACACCTCAGGTTGCGGTTAGTCTCGCCGTGGTTCCCTCATTGGCCTGCTCGCTGCTCTGCTCCTGGTCTCGGTAGTGGTCTCGGCTGGTAGTGGTCTCTGGTAGTGGTCTCGGCTGGTGGTCTCTTCTGGCTCTTCAGTGGAAGGCTGCTAGTGAGCAAGTGCTATCGAGGGTAGCTTTGGTGTAAACGCAGCTTTAGTCTGAGTTTCTTTACAATTTTTACAATTTTCAATATTTTAATAGAGTATTTCCCAGTTATCAGTGATGGTTTGGTAAAATATTGTTATTTAATTTGGTTTTCAACTTATCTAAATTTTAAATTCCTAGTTTATATATTATATTTTGGACTCAAATTTGGACAAATATGAAGTGATAAACAATTAAACATAACCTATTTTTGGGCAATTTCTTTCTAAATTTGGGGAAGGAACAGTTTTGGGCTTTAAGCCTGTTGATCCTTCCACAATCATTCATAGTTGAGAATTATATTGTATTGTATAAATAGCTGAGTAGCCCCCTTTTATTCACAGTCCCCGAGTTCACCTGCGCTGCTATTGGCCGGCGGTGCTCGGCCAATAGAAACGCAGGAACGGGTGGCGGCGACTGAGGCGCACCCTGGTGGCGGGTGGGTCAACCGCTCATTTGGTTGATGCGTGGCGTGGGGAGCAGAGCAGAGCGGCAGGCTGAAAGGTAGCGAACGCGAGGGAGGTATCAACATGATAAACATGTGTTTGTCAAGTTCCGTTCAATCTAATAGAATCTATAAGGATTAAGTTATTAACAAAATGTAAATAACTTTGGTGTAAAGCCAGCTTTAATATGGTTAATATCCAGTTCAATGATCTCTAGATTGGTTGTAGGTACTATAATGTTGTGCTAGCTTGCAGAAGCCAGCATAGCTAATTCATGGAAACTACTATTTACAGCAAGCTTCATTCACATGTGGGCGACTTTTCAATATCTCTGTATAAAGTTCAGCTTAATCTCGTACTTGGAATGTTTGAAATGATAAGGATAGATCTTTTTTTTAAATATTGGAAGGCGGGAAACAAGATAACCCTAACTATTTATCCCCAAAGTGCATCCTGTTTTCATTTATTTAAAAAGGAAGAAGAGGAGAAGAGTGCCATAATATATTCACTTTCAATTAATCAAGATATAGAGAAAGTTGTTGTCTTGTAATTGAAATAAATGCTTATTTCTAGATGTTTTCAAATACTCGAGTTATGTCTATTTTAGTTGTTCAGTTTTCAGTTTTTTACAGAATTATTCAGTCGTTAGGTCATGTCAGAGGCCCTGAAATTGATCAGTTGCGACCTGAAAACTCTGACACCAGACCTGAGCCAGCCAGGTCACTCGATATTATCATTTTATAGTTAGTTGGTTCATAGTTGGTTGTGATTATACAAATTAATAATTACGATACAAATATTCAGAAAAAAACTTACAATTTGTTCTCTGGACTTGAGTTGACAGTTGAGTTCTTGCAGGTCATTTGTTAACTGTCTTATCGTGGCATCCCTACTTGTCTCACACTGAAAAAGAAAAATCAAACATTGTTGAATCGAAGAATGAGTAGAAAGTAGTAAACTAGAAGTTCTGTGAACAGTAGACCTCGCGCAGTTATAAACCATAGCTTCCTCTATCCATACTGTCCATCAGAGTGAGTCCTGTTCTGTCGTGTCGGCGAGATATCGGTGTGAAAACGACTAATGGCTGTTGGGGTTGGTGTATCAAAAATGATAACATCAAAATCTAATCTCCTTCAAGGCATACTGGTAACAGGTCAGCACGAGTTGAAAGAAGAGAAAGGTCGAGAGAAAATGCCATGTTACTGTAGTAAACTGTAAAAAGTTGGTGTTAAAGGTGCAAACGTGTTTGTACCTGGTGCGCCAGAGAAACTTGAAAAAATTCCCGTGGGTTGAATTGGTCGTGTAGAGGGGCAGGAGGGGGCGCATCTGGAGGGGGAGGTTCTCAAATTTATCCTCTCTCAAGTAAATAGCCATCATGCTCCGGTCTAGAGAGCAGCGAGCCTTCACAGTTGAGAGATTCTTTTCTAATGGTCGATCACATTCCGCGCTCGATTTGAGATTCCTCCCCACAGACTCGTTCCTGGCCATAATTCGATTCTGTCGTGGGTTAACTCATTTCAGGAGTGTGGAAGTGTCGCTAAACCCAGAAATGGATTTCAACGTACCATCAGAACTCCAGAAAATGAGTGAGGCAGTCAGATGTGTGTACTCCCCGGCGTTCTGCTCGCAAACACACAGCTGCTATGGCAATTTCTAAATGCACTGTTCAACGAGTTTTCCATTAAGACCTTCAACTTCATCCCTATAAATTGGCTGTTGTTCAAGAATTGACTGAACGCGATTTTGTTGCATGTGATATGCTGATGGACAACCTGCCTGAAAACGCGGTCATTTGACAATGCTCATTTCCACATGCGTTTCCTCAATGCGATTTTTTATGGGGTTATTTGAAATCCTTGGTTTATGTCGATCGACCACGGACCATAGCACACCTCAAGAACAACATTCGCGACGCCATTGCCAACATACTGATTGATATACTGCAACAAAATTTCAAAAATCCACTTCATCAGTGTATGCGCAATGGGGGTCGCCATTGGTCTGATGTCATTTTCAATACTGCATGGAAAAAAATGAGATATTGTATTCTCAAATAAAAAAAAGATTGAAACAAGTACTTTTGTTTTATTGGCCTTTCAAATAAGTACGTTTCTCTGGTGCACCTTGAACAATTTGTAAATATGTGAGTGCGCAAATAATTCGCCACACTCGACATTTATTCTGTTAGTTCTTCACAGGTAGTATTTACTTGGATAACTTGGAAGAAACAAGTTTATATTGTTTTAATTCTTCAACTATGACAATTAACGAATTTATATTAATCAAATTCTTGTAGAACTGTAGAATGTCAGTCCTTACCTGAAAAATGTATTTCTTGTTCATTTTCAAGGTTGATTTGATTCACCTAAGATACTTATTTCTTGTTCATTTTCAAGGTTGGACTCACAGTGAATTAGGAACACAGTCTATATCTAAGTCTAATCTGAAATTGTTACTTTCTTATTAAAACTTACTACTTCAACTATTGAAACTATTTATAAAAATATATATTTAAAAAGACAAAGCAACTTGTCTTTACAGTGTAAGGGCACAAACACACCGAAGGCGGAGCAGAGCGTGGCGTTCTAGA
The DNA here is from genome assembly GCF_014356525.2 of Nilaparvata lugens. Classification (NCBI taxonomy): domain Eukaryota; kingdom Metazoa; phylum Arthropoda; class Insecta; order Hemiptera; family Delphacidae; genus Nilaparvata; species Nilaparvata lugens. Next base: position 78,323,335 of record NC_052506.1, read on the forward strand.
GCGAAGCGTCGCGTGGCGTGGTCAGAGCGTTCATGATACACATAGGAAGCGTCTGAGCGTCAAGCGTCAAGAGCCTAGAAGAGTACAAGAGTAGAGCAGACTGGCACTCGCACTGTGACGCTCCGCTTGTAGACGCTCCAAAAAACAAACCAGCTTGTTCCAAAGTTTGACGCCACGCTCCGCTCTGCAAGTAGACGCTTGCAGTGTGTTTTAGCTCATTACTTAACATTATATTGTTCACGACGCACCTCAACAGTGTGTTTGTACCCTAACAGTGAAAGCCGTAGATAAAGATAAAATTTACCTGTATATTATTAGTTCCAGACTGATTATATTCTTCACATTTTCGTACATCACAATTACTTTCAGTGGGTTGTTTGGTAACTTTTTCGTTCTAAAAAGAAAATGAATACATAAATTAATCAATGATTATTTAAAAATTATTTAAAAATTGAATGAAACAATAATCGATAAGTCAAAACATTTGGCTCACATCAATCAATCAATAAATCAGTAATCAATAAGTGTTTTAAGTCTTTATGTATCGTAAAGATACATCAATAAATTGTATTGATGCTATCCTGAGCTCGTCAATAAGAAATCTAAAAATTAAATTTTGTATAAAAAACTATGTGGAACTAAATAGTAAAGAATAGTATACCGTGATATACCGATGAAAAATTAATCTTTTCAAGTTGAAACACTGGAATAGACAGTTTGTTATTTCAATAATTTTATCAAATTCTCAATGTTTCAATCATTCAGTCACTTAAAATGAAAGAAAGTTTAGGAAAACACCAGGGGGCTAGCTCAAAACGGTTTCTATTGTCTATTCTAACTTATAAAACAGTCCAAATTGTAGCAATTTATAATCGAGCATAAGATTATTTTATTATTCATGTGGATGACAAACAATAATTTTTTTATAAGGCTACATGTTAGTTATCTATACCATAATAAAGGAAAGAGCTGGCTTATAGACGTACGGGATAGGAAAATTTATGTTTGACGCATCATCACGTCTGAACTACTGGACTGATTAACTTGAAATTTTGCATATAGATAAATAATTAAACGAGGAAGGTTATAGGCCTATTTTTAATTTTTCAAGATTTCATTACGTCAAGTTTTTAATTATACCTTTCGGAGCATGGGTTACCTGCTAGTTTATAATAATAACTAGTACCAAACTAAAAAGACTAAAAAATTATCAAAAAAAAACATAGATTAACACAGAAAAACACAGATTTTTGACAATTTATTAGTCTTTTTCATTTGATATGAATAATTACCACAATACCAACTTCTCAACTACACAAAAAGTGAATAACTAGAACCTTTCATGCTGATAAAAAACAATGAATCATTATAATAATCATTGGTCCAATTATAAACCATAATTGAATTATATTTATTTGTGATACCAGCTAAAAACACTCACTTGATCATTTTGAAGACAACAAAGTTTATGGTAAACTTTTTCTTTCGATTCCTGATATTGGTTCAAGTGTCGCTGTAGAGTGCTAATACGACTTTGCAGTTCATTATTAATGCTTGCACTCTCGGGCTGGAAAAAAATCTGAATTAAAATATTTCAAATGAAGAATGACTAACTAAATATACAATAACAACCAAAAAATTAAACATTTAAAGGGTAAACTCTGTAAATTATTAGTAGCTTTGATCAGAGCTAGATCTTTTCAAACATTTTAAATTCATTACTTTTAACTACACCATAGATTTAAACTTTATAAAATAGAAACTCAGGGTGTGAAAGTGCAAATGTTCAGTGAGAAAACATGAAGAACCCAATATATAACCTATAAACTTGAGTGTTGATAGGAAATGACATTGGGTAATAGGGCGAGGCAAAACATACAAAAGGATCTCTCTGCCGATAAAAGCCATATGAATAAATAAATAACCACAGTTTTGACAATAATTTTAATATAGTAAGGTCCACGTTGTAATGGCAGTGAAGAGAGTTGGCGTTGTAATGGTCGATTCTCTGCCTTGCCAATGCAGGATAGCTGATACCGGTATATCTGATGCAGTATTAACTGTCATTCTTGTTTAAAATAATCATAATTTTATTCGTCAAGGAAATATATTTTTTCAATTATTGAATAATATATTTTTATAATTAGGATTTAATATTCTGTTTATTAAGGCTGTTCGGGTTCGGTACACTTTTTTATCATTTAAATTGGATAATATTTTTAAATACAATTGTTAAGATACGAGTGAGAAAAAGTGGCAACTAAAATTTTTAACTGGTCTAATAAGCGAGTTATGGGTTGTTGAAGTGCTAATTTTCCAGATTCCGTTTTCTTTCCAAATCTTAAACGGTTTCGACTATATTATTAGAACTTCTCTTAAAAATTCAAAAAATGTATCTTTCCAAACTAAACATTTTACTCCCCATATCGTTCATAAATAAAAAGTAACATTTCTTTTTAAATTCGATAACTTTTATTTTGGCATTAATCGCGAAACAACGCATATTAGAGCAAAGTCAATGATATACTAAATGTATAAAAAAAACTCCAATGGAAAATTCGAAACCGTTCATGATCTGGAAAGAAAACGGAGTTTAGCACTTCAACAACCCATAACTCGCTTATTAGACCACTGAAAAATTTCAGTTGCCACTTTTCTCTCTCTTATAATGATCTCAACAATTATATTGAAAAAGATTATTCAATTTAAATAAAAATAAGAAGGTGTACCGAACAGCCTTAAATTACACTTCTACATTGTTGAAAACTGATCTGGCAGAGCTAGAAAAGGATATCTGTTCTGTCGAATAATAGACAATGATAGCAACACCAATGTCAATCAATGCTATTATAACGTGAACCACTATAACGTGAATTTCACTAGAATTAGAATGTTCTGATCTATCTTTCATTACTATTATATTTCAAATTAGCTTTTATTGGTGTGGAGACCCAGCAGTTGTTTATAGATGCAGAAATTAGAAATAATACCAATTTCTCAAAAACTTTTCATTAATAAGCAATGACCTTAAAGTTTTTTCAAAACTTGAATTTTTTTATTTCAAAACAAATGAGGAAAATAATAGGTTAGTATGAGAATATCGCAGTATTGCAAAAACTAATTGGAAATATACTTACTTTATTACTAAACTTCCTGATAACACTTTTTATGCAGCGGACAGATTCCAACAAATTCTTCATGGAAAGATTTTGTTTGTCATCCTGAAAAAAGAAAAATTTCAGATTGAAAATAATAAAGATACCTGTATATCAGATTTCAGTTCTTTAATTAATTAAATTGACAGAAATAAAATTTTTTTAAATGCTAATTGATGAACGTAATTTCCAATTTATTTCCATCTGTTGACTTGCCGCTATGGCTTCGTATAAAATGAGTGCTGCTATTCAGAGATTGTCAGTTTGGTGTAAGGGCTTTAAGGTGTAGAGCTTTCTGTCCTATCGTACCGTGACGTGTCGTAATGTGAGTGTGAGCGCTGTTATCAGGTCTGGCTGCCGTCGATACGCCAATCCAATCTACCCATCAGAGAACATTCTGTGTTGTCGTGTTGGCGAAAAATCGGTGTGTTGAAATCAACAAAATAAACTACCATAATGCTGATTTCCTACAAACTTCATTTATCACTTTTCATGATTTTAAAAATCAACTTCTTTTCAATAATATTAGTTGCAATTTTAATCATCAGATTGGAAAAGAAAAATGTAAAAAAAAAATGCTTTCTATCAATAACTCCAAACCAAAATCATGGCCTCAGCTTATGGAAAGACAAAGTTAGTAGACAACTGTCTACTAACGTTGATGGAAAGATACATTTTCAAGATGTTCTATGTTTTCGAACGGGTAGTATTATAGTCCACTAGACAGCTGATTTATGATGAATAATTAATTATATAGTCTAGTTTGATTTTACGGTAATATTGATGTTCGAAGGAAACTCCTTTTCCTTTAGTATTATCCTTAAAATGCAAAATTTTAAAAAAACCTTATGTATAAGTCGACGGTCGACGCGAAATTCAAAAAGGAACATACCTGTCAAATTTCATGAAAATCTATTGCTGCGTTTCGCTTTAAATGCGCAACATATACACATTTAAACATATAAATATTTAAACATAAAGAGAAATGCAAAACCGTCGACTTGAATCTTAGACCTCACTTCGCTCGGTCAACTAGTTCGTTGAGGAAGGTTGGCTAAGCCACAGAAAATTTCGAAAATAATGTATTTTTACATAGAAATGTTCAAGTGTTCATCTATCTGTGTCGTGTGTTTCCTGTTTAAATTATTATTATAAAACTGTAAAGTGTTTTCTATTATGTGCTACAAATATAGAAATAATGATATTCTATTTATTCTATTGTAAATAATAAACTACAACATACCTGACTGTCAATCCGTCTGCTGAAGTAGGCTTCAAGTGGCTCCAAAGTATAGTTCAATGTCTCCATCATTTCTTTGCCTTCATTCTGAAAAAATTAATTGAACACATTACTCATTTTTTACTAATAGCGACAATTATTATCAAAGGAAAATCCAAATTGAATGCTGTAAATCACCCCGAAGACAAATATTGACTACTGCAAATATTGACAACAGGGTGAACAGCTAGATGGAAATTCGAGGAGCGTTACCATTCAACAATTATTTGTCAGCCCGGGAGTCGAACCCGGTACCTCCTAATTGCCGGTCAGGAATGCTTACCCTCACACCAAACGTCAAATCTCTGGATTGCAGCGCTCATTTTATATGAAGCCATAGCAGCCAGCCAGTCTACAAATGGAAATTACTGATTATTAATTCATTAGCATTTGAATAAATGCTATATCTCAGTAATTTCCATCTGTAGCTTCCTCCAAAGGTTGAAGTCACCCAATCACTCTATACAACTTGCGGTGGTCAGTCGAACTTTTATTCTTTCCTGCTAAAAAACGGAAGCCACTACATATTTTTAATTTGGCAGTAGAAGTGAGTGGTAGCTCCATATTGGATTGCTCCTAACTGAGGAATGAATCATGGAAGCCGCATGAAAATTTTACAGCTCTGCCACAAAATCTGAAAGAAAGTTCCCTGAAAATGTCAGCTTTTTCCTACCATGGACAAGTTTACAAAAAATAGATTAATTCTAATAATAAATAGTTTATTCTGTTATCATTTTAAAATTTCTGGAATGATCCTCATAGATTAGCGCATGGCTCTACATGTATCCTTCAATTTGATTGGAAAGCAAACGCTTTATGGTGAGTTCAAATCATTATATCTCGAAGTAGTTTTTTCTGCCGAGATACCTATAAATTTCATAATAATAATTATTCTATTTCCAGGTTTAATCATTTTATTTTCTAACAGTCCATTTGTTCAAATTTATAGCGCTATTAGACACTAAGTGCCGGTTGCACAACAGCCGGTTAAATTTTAACCGTGATTAATTCCACGAGAACCAATCAGAGAAGCCGTCTTTTCAAAAACGCCTTCTCTGATTGGTTCTCGTGAAATTAATCACGGTAAAAATTTAACCGGCTGTTGTGCAACCGGGCCTTTGATTTTAAATGGAGACAACATTAAAAATTACAAGAAAATGAAATTTCTTACAGATTGTCCTGAATAATTATTATTAAACTAAAATCCCAATTAAATGCTGTAATTCACCCCAAAGACTTCTGCTACTGCAAATATTGACAACAGGGTAAACAGCTAGATGGAAATTTGATGAGCGCTACTATATAAAAAATATTTGTCAGCCCGGGAATTTAACCTGTTGTCAATATTTGTAGTAGCTGGAGTCTTCGCGGTGATTTACATCATTTAATTAGGATTTTCGTTTAAAAATAATTATTCATTAATTAGCATTTGAACAAATGCAACTTCCGATCTATTTCCATCTGTAGATTGCCTTGAGATTTGTTATGATGATTACAGCTCCAATTCAAAACCGTAATGGAAAAATTAATTATAACATTGGTGAAATTGAAGTTTATAGAATTATGTTTACTGCATTGATAGAATAAAAATATATACCAGTTTGTTACTAAACTGAAATTTCAAATGGTAATTGTATAAATTCACAATTTTTCAGTTAGATTGACAAAAATATAAAGCATAAATTTGCAGCATGCAGCATGAAACTTACCTGATTACTACAGCTCACCGAACCGAGAATAGTCCTAATCTCATCATCGATCTTCTTGCAACCAAGCTTGTCGTCTTCAAGTAACTTTTTAAAGCTTTGCAGTTCGTTCATCAGATTGCTCAGTGGCATCTAAAAAAAAAACATAAACAAATCATAAATGGAAATTAATGAGAAATTGTATTTATTCAAATGCTACTGAATTAATAATTATTACAGGGGCGAGGCGTGACTTTTTGGCTCAGTCATCTCCATGAACAATTCAGTTGAAAGTTTGAATGAAAGCTGCACCCCCTCCCCTACTTTAAAGATAATGTTTAATTTTGGACGATTATTTTTTGAGAAAGATGACATCTAGTATAAGGTAAGCTTACTATTCAAAATCTTAGAGTTGAAAAGTCTAGAACTTGGCTAAATCTCAAGCTTGGAAACTTAATTGAAAAAATTGAAATTAAAATATTTATTATTTATTGATTCATACAACAAGTACATCATCAAAAATGACAGGGGGAGAAAAAATAAGGTAACCTTGTGCTATTCCTCTCCCAGATTTAGATAAGGTTACACATAGTCCGAAATAGGTTAAGTCTTGTAGTTGTTCACTTTACTAAATTTTCAGTTCTTGATTATTTTCACAGAGCAGATTTTTAAATGCAGATGCTTCAAAACCAAACATAGAAGGAATAATAATGATAATTATCAATAACAAATTGCAAACACAATAATTATCGTACGGTTAAACAACACTGGCGCGGAACAGTGGAATCGCAGAAAATAGCGATGTCTTTGACCGTTTACTCCACCATCGTTTACGGGGGGAGAGAGAGAGTGATGATGCAGAAGAGTGGTGGTAGCGAATGCTAAATAGCATTACTGAAATCGCATATTTTTGGGAATCACATTGAACGGATGGAATTGATGATGTAGTAGTCTACTTTATTCATTCAAGCTTGGCGCGGTAGCAGAAAAAAACGTTTCTCTTTTGATTTCTTCACCTTTTTTTGTTTTTATTTTAAATATTTGCAATTTAATAATGTGCACATCACATATCAATTTCTGCCCAGTCATCGGCGAATCCAGAGATGACCGGACGCCTCGCCTCTGAATTATTATTATTATTATTATTATTATTATTATTATTATTAAATCATTCTTGATAGATTGAATTTTCAATGATTGAACAATAAATTTTCATAATTTATTGAGATTTAACATTTCGCTAATTCATCATATTTCTACATTGTTAAAAAACTATCTAGTCGAGGCAGAAAAGGATAAAGCTATCTGCTTTGTGGAATAATAGACAAGGATAGCAACACCAATGTTGATCAAATACTGCCATTATAACGTTAACCTCTCTATAGAGATTTGTTGTCTTCTAGGATTTGAAGATAATAACATTAATTGTGAAGTGGTTCATTATGTAAAGTAGTTAAACACTATTTATTTATTCATAGACAATAGATTAACAGGATGGCGCCACTATTCCGGTTTTGAAAGAATTATGAATAATGTAAATGTTGCTTCTATTATCACCTCAAATTCAAATTGCATACTTGATAAGACAGTACTTGATGATGTGATTTATCGACGAATATTCTAAATGATTGTATTGTCTAAATGATGTTGAGATTGATTGTTAAACTACCAGGTAACCCGTGCTTCGCAAGGATCTATCTTAACACTTGACGTAATGAAATCTAGTAGAATTCAAAATAGGCCTATGTACAGTGAGTCAGTCATTCTATCAGGGCTCGAATAATTTTGAAATTTCAATTAAATAAAAATGGAAGAATATAATTCCTTTATGTAAATAACAACACCTTCATTGAAAGACATATTAACTGCATGCGTTTTCATATTGCCGATACAGCATTGATGAAACTGTAGACGTTTATTTAGCATTTGTCTCAAAAATTGTTGTAGCTGAAAAATTAATAATCCATGCCACGTGTAGGCCTAAACATTGCATCAGGAAAATGAAGTTTCAAAACTATGTTTTTCATGTATAAAGAAATATAGAAACAGATGTTCCTTTTTTAATTTCAACCATATGATTTGGTGATTTTTTAATGAAATCGAATGTACCATTAATGAATTTTAAACATTAATTCTGAAAAATCTAGAAGGAAAATTAAAATTTGGGCTTCCAGGTGCAAGAGATTGATATTTTTAAAATCTATGTGCAAAATTTGGAGATCTAAATCGTTTCCGTTTTTCCGGTATGCAATCCACAAGTTGACATGTTTTGATGCGAACAAACGAACACACGAACAAACACAACCCTACTCTCTCTTATTATATAGAAGAAGATGAAGTTTGTTGAATGAGAATATTGATATTGAGGAATTTTTCCATAATTGAAAAAACACAGTTCTATTTTTTTCCTACAGTTTCCTTGAAAAGTGACGATTCCTGCACTGATTACAGAACGCAAAGATTCACTTTTCCGCTCTTGTGCGGGAAAAAAATTTTCTGCACTCCAGATTTGCACCATGGCAACACAAAATAGTTGGTGGGTTATATGGAGGATTAGTGCACGAAAACAAAAATTAAGTTGGTAAAAATGACTGTGGTTAGATTTAGATGAGAATCATTTCAATGGCTACCCTACATTTATGATAAAATCCCAATCTAGAAATCTAAAACAAGAATAATGTTCATCTAAATCATAATTAAATAATCATCATTTACGAATTCTCATCATTTAATAATAAATAATAGTTCTTTTCTATTGATAATTATTATTTCAACTCCAAGAAATGAGGAAAGTAGCAAATATACATTATAAAATTCGAATTTTGATGTTAAATGATTAATGTTCAATATTCATATAAATAAAAATAATAAAAACATAACAATACTACAATAAATATTCTCTGTTGTTTATGTTATTTTCATAAATAATTTTCAGTTTACTTTGAGCATTTTTCTCGTTAATTTGAGCAAAAGTCTAAATTTCTGAATCGTGTTCCAGTAATTTTTAGCTGAATGAAACAAACTTAGGTACAATTCTTCCCGCTAGGTCGCGCGCTTGTCAGTTCAGCCATCTTGTTGTGTTCAGCCATCTTTCAGCTCGGTTCAGCAAACAAGCTGTTGGAGTGTATTTTGAATGTGAATTTTTTGTTCTATCTGTATTTTTTCTGATTCTTGAATGAATAAAAATGAGAACTTTGGCTGAGAATTTTCAACTTCAATTGGATTATTAATTTTTAAATGAATTAAGGTTGTTATTAATAACAGCATCACACACACAAACATTTGATGGATTTCAGCCATCATTTTACCCATAATTACCCACTTTTCATATTCAATGGTAACTGTAGGAAAAGTTTAATGTGAAATATGTGAACAAAGTTCCTCTGCTGCACTCAAGAAGCCATTCCGTAAACGTTTCTTTCGGTGCAGCAAACTGTCACTTTGCGCACTAGTTGCACAAATAACTATTGCACATCCACATTTATTAAACTTTTTACACAGGACTGCAGTCTCATGTGGATGTGACAAAAATAAAACTGTGTTTTTTCAATGATTGTTAAATTTCGGGTGACCCAGAATAACGGAAACATTTGAAAACGCCATAAAACATTAGTGGGAAGGGCAAAAATGATTTTATTCAAACTGATTTAAAGTTCAAGACTTGCCATATGAGAATTAATAATAACATCAATCACTGTTTGACAATTACTTCTTCAAGATGGCTTCCTCCTGCACGAATACTCTCCTGAAATCTGTGTTGAGATTCCTGAACGATTGCTGCACCATTTCAGCTGGGATATTGTTAATTTCATTTTGAATTGTCTGTTATGATTCAACCACAGTTATTGGTCAAGTTGTCAAAACGTTTGATTTGAGATAGCTCCACAAACAGAAAATCGCAGGTGGACAGATCATGGGACCAGGAAACGCAGAAGTTGCAGCGATCAATGAGGAATCGTCAACATAGATTTCAAGAGTATATTCGTTCAGGAGGAAGCCATCTTAAAGAAGTAATTGTCAAAAACTGATAGATGTTATTAATTGACCGAGCGAAGTGAGGTCTAAGATTCAAGTCGACGGTTTTGCATTACTCTTTATTTATGTTTATATTTATGTTCCGCATTTACGGCGAAACGCAGCCTTAGATTTTCATGAAGTTTGACTGGTATGTTCCTTTTTTAATTTCACGTCGACGTATATACAGGTTTTTGGAAATTTTGCATTTCAAGGATAATATAAAAGGAAAAGGAGCCACGTGATACTTCATATGCCAATATTAGAGTAAAAATCAGACTAGAATTATTCATCATAAATCAGCTGTCGAGTGGATTATAAATTACATGCAATTCAATACCTCAATGTAACTTATTGAAAACACAGCTGTTGTGTGGACTATTAATTGCATGCAGTGAGGCATGCAATTGATAACTTGAAGTAGCATAGTATTTTCTCCCGACTTTTCTCTGCTTTCAACTCAGTAAGCTTTTGATGATAGCAGCATAGCTGTTTATACACCGATATCTTGCCGACACGACAGGACAGGACAGAATTTACTCTGATTGAGAGTATTAGAGAAGACTGTAGTTAATAACTGCGCGAGGTCTACTGTTCACAGAACTACTAGTATTTCTCAAATGGCAAGTCTTGAACTTGACATTAGTCTGAATAAAATCATCTTTGCCCTTCCCACTAATGTTTTATGGCGTTTTTAAAAGTTCCCGATATTCTGTGTCACCCTGTATTTTAAATGCTCGTACCTGATTGTGTGATTGATCGCTGATGTTGGAAGACGATTTGTGGTGCCTACTGTTGCTGTCATCTGGCTTCAGCGTGGACATGCCGCCATCACAGCGGTAACCATCCACCAATAGCAGCGCTTCGTTCAAATTGAACAGTATCGAGTTCAATACCAATTGCACCTGTAACAAGTGACAACAATCAATTCAAGAAGGTAAATTCGTATTGTTTTTGTTGGTGGAGAAACCCTTGCGGGTAGGTCCCACCGCCTTAATATTATAATTTAAGCCGTCAACGGCCTTACAACTGTCACTTCAGCAGGGACTGACAGTTTAACGTGCCCATCCGATAACACGGGAGTGATCTGGTTAAAAAAAAACTTTTGGTAATGAGAGTAGGGTTTGATTCAATTCAAGAGAAAAGTTTTGATTAAATGAAATAATAGTTGGCTGTCTATATCTTTTTTCACCAAATGTCTCATAATCATGAGTTATAGTGAGGTCCACGTGATACTGGCAGTGGAGAAAAACGTTGCCGATCCTCTGTCTTGTCAATGCCTTCTATAGACGGTAGCTGATACAGGTTTACTGATCTAATATTTATTGTTCATTCTCGTTTAAAATAAGCAAGAAATTATATTTTCCTCCACCTACTGTCAAAAGTACTTCCTTTACTCCCTGAAACATGATACTAAAGTGTCACTTTCGCTCTCGGTACTAAAAAACAGAAAAACTCCCTAGGGAGTAAAAGTGACTCCATTTAAGTAACATGGGAAGCATCTCTATTTTAAAAACGTACATTTGGAATAGGTCAGAAGGTCTAAGCTCAGATGAGGAAGCATATAGAGTAGTCATTAAACCAACTAAATTCAATACCTCAACCAGACATTTGATCGATATATAAAATTTATGTTTGTATGCTGAAATTATTATTACAAACTTCATATCACTATACTAGAAAAAATGTATATTTTTTTCTTTTAATCCATGTTATTCAAAATACCAGCCGACGAATATTACTTATTAACTAATCAAATTTGAAACGGGAACTTCATCATAGCTGTAGTTGTGGCTGTCATTGTTGTTACAACTTTAGCCGACAGATAGTGCTGTCGGAGGAGAACTGTGATTACAAGCCAGCTGTTTCTGTTTACTTTTTAGATTATGTTGAAACACATTGTTTGGTAACATACGTTTTTAAAAACTATTTTATTTGCAGTTTTTATAAAAATGTAGGTGGAGGAAAAATGTTGTGTATATCACGAGTGAAAAATGTTTTTTCTCCCTCAGGAAAATTGTTGCCCTCGGCTTCAAACTTTTCCCTCAGGGAGAAAAAACAGCACTTTTCACTCCAGATATACAAATAACTATTTTGAATAATTTCATAATAAATGTGTTCAGGATGAGGCACCGACCCTTCAAGCCATGCATCAAAAGTGATGTCTCTCCAGTGGAAAGATGCACCGAGATCGCCAACATTTTGTCACCAGCTATTGACTTTTTTTACTACAAATCGACTTCACGAGGATGCTGAGTGCCCTTCGAGAAAGCATCGACTGAACGTCAACTCAGATACCATCCTGACGTATGCGGCATACTAAGGCAATTTCTAAGCTGTTCTGCTGCACTAGATAACCATACAAAAACTAATTGTTAAATAATGTATATCTTTGTAGCTCACTTGTTTTTTTTTGTTCAAATGAATAATTAAGATAAAATATTTTGTTAATTAATGATTAATTCTACATTTTTAAAAGACGATCTGGCAACACAGCAAAGAGATAGCGCTATCCGTTTTGTTGAATGATAGACAAGGATAGCAATACCATTGCTAATCAAACACTGCCATTATAACGTGGACCTCACTATAGATACATCTCGATATCATCAATATTACATAACTTCGTTGCATAAAACTTATTTTTCATACTCTAAACAAAAACATTTTTGAACGGTAATAACCGATTTTCTTTTGTGAAACCACAGAACGCACATATCTTTCTCCTGAAACTCTGTCACCCCTACCATTGAGTCGACTGTGTTTCTATGAAGGTCATCACGAATTATAGAAGCTTAACCAATTTTTGACACAAAAGCAGGTGCGCGACTACTATTGGTTGTCTTTTTATTCACCTATGGAATGAGTTCAATAATTTATGCTCATCCTGTATTCTAATGCTTATACCTAGAAATGGAATATTTGAATTTTGAAATTGAATAAATAGTTGTGAATCTTTGGCTAAACGAAATAGGTACCGTAGGGATGGAACCGAAAATATCATTAGCTCAGTTTATAGGTTATAGAGTTTTATACCCAACTTATTCTAGGTGCAGCAAGTAGGCTACTAATTGGTGGACGTTCTCTTGCTCCGGTAAATTCTATTGTTCAATAAGATAAATTTCAAATCTCTTTATTTCTTTATTATCCTTACCTGTTAAGTTCTCATACAAGTTTCATCTGAATCATTTTGATTAGGATTCACCTTACTCACAGGCAATATAGCGTATGTAAGGGTATTTCTCATTACTATCATAATCTGTATATTGTACAAAACAACAAATTGTTACTATAGTCTTTATTATGGTATGCTTATGAATTCTATGCTATATTGTAGTACTACTGTATTTACTGTTGTGCTGTGCAATATACATCAATTTTGTAAAGTGTTGAAGAGAATAAATTTGATTTGATTTGAGTTGGTGATGAGCTGACATTATTCTTGGCTTGAGTTAACAAAAATCGGCTTGAAATTTAGAACATAAACGCTCCATACCATGTGATATCTTCTTATGCTATCTTTTCTCTATGGTATCACCATGGATGATACAGTATCACCAGAAAACTATACAGTATCAACACAATATGATACAGTATCATCTCAACTTGATACACAACACCATGTTATATGTATCTGTAGATATTTAATCTGTATCAAACTTGTATGTGTGTGTGTGAAAATAAATTGAATTGAATATACCGGGTGATTCAAAAAGAATAACCCAATTTTAAACAGTTTTATCTATTTAAAAAAATAGTGCACACAAGCCAATTCTACATCAAATTACTCACAGTAGTATCAAGTTTATGATGATATATTATAAGTGTTCTATGTGCCATCCTTCTGAGGCTCGGACGACATCTAGACGGTTGCCAAATTCATCCCAGACTGTTCGCAAGATGATGCATTAGCAAGAGTCTGAGAAGACATCGACTGTTCGCAAGATGTCTTTTCACGTTTGATGAACATTTCATGTTTATGCTCCTCCCTTAGCACTTGATATTGAGGACCTAATGATAACTTGACTGATAAATGATAAACCAGGATAACTGAGCACTTGATATTGAGGAGCTAATAACCAGGATAACTGATGCAGTAGCTACAGTCCGAGAAGACATCTTGCGAACAGTCTGGGATGAATTTGGTTGCCGTCTAGATGTCATCCGAGCCTCAAAAGGAGGTTACATAGAACACTTATAATACATCATCATAAACTTGATACTTTTGTGAGTAATTTGGTTTGTGTGCACCATTTTTTAAAATGAAAAAAAAAACTGTTTAAAATTGGGTCATTCTTTTTGAAACACCCGGTATTCTTAGGTGGGCCGCCCACTAGAACCGTTTTCGTCCGAACTAGCATCGGCCAAAAACTACCGAACACGACCGAACGACCCCCAACAAAGAAAGGAATAGATGCTCGTCCATTGCAACAGGTTCATACGGCCGTGCACGGCCGTCTCTGGCCGATCAATTCGGATCAATTTTTCGATCCGAATTGGATGGGATTTTCCGGCTCTATCCGGCCGAACTAACCAGTCAAGCTGAGACAACAAAGTGTTCCTAACCTAAAATTGTTTCACAGTCTTGTTTGTTTTTGTTTTTTGAAGTTGTTCTGTTTAATAAAGTTGTAACTATGGACAATGAAAATTTAACAAGTTTGGTTCAAGAGTATGTTCTATAGTGAGATATGCGAGAAAAAATATATCATCGTCGTGATGTTCAATCTGTGGACAAAGATTGCTGAACAAATAGGATCTGAAGGTAATATTATTGTAATGAATAACTAATTTGGTGGATATTTGTTTATTCAATTTTCAAAATCTCAATATATTCATTGTATATGGAAAATTTTGGTGGCTATGATAGTAGGTAATACAATAGTTCAGCCAACTACTGATCTAGACAAACAAACGGTTCCAATGGAGTCAATGGACGACTATATTCGGCCGAATTAACAGACGGCAGATTGGTCCAATCCAAAGGCCGAACGAATCGGTTGAATACGGTTCCAGAGGACGGTTACCCTAATGCTATCTTTTCTGTATGTCAATACCCAGAACTGGAATTTTTGAATTTTGAAATTTTGAATAGATAATGGTTGAACTGACGTCATTCTTGGGCTGGCTGCGTTTGGCAGCTGCTAGCAGCTCACTGAGACTGGCGACGCGCTGCTTCAGGTGATAGAGCTGCGCCGACACTTCGATCGGAAGCTCCTTCAGGACTTTCAACTTCTCCTCCAGGCTGGCCACGGCTGAGTCTTTGTCTCTCAGCTGCCCAACCAGCTGAAAATCGGAATTCAATTCGTCAATAATTCGACTGAGTCATTATCAATATTGTAGAACCGTTCCATAATTGAATAAAAACTTGAAAATGTGACCGGTGTGGTCACGAAACCATGGTCGTGTATCGAATAAAACTGTGTAGAACTTGACAACATATGTGTGTTTTTATTCAATCGTCATTAATTACAGTTCAAATAAAATTATTTATTGTCACACAACATTAAAATGTTACAACAACGTCATTAATACACAGAAAACATCAGTTTAAAAATCTATTACAAAAAAATTAACAAAAGAAAGTCCGGGTCCAGTAGCTTTGCAATCGGCAGAGGGCTACTATCCTAAAATACTACCCGTTCAAGAACTACCCGTGTATCTTCTCAAAAGCAACGTGTTGCATCTGAAAAGATACACAAGGAGCTTAAGGCCGGTTACAGAGCTCGACCGACCGTCAGTGCGTACGTCTTTTCCATAGAGATTCCATTTATCCGTACAGAGCAGGACTGACGGCACGCACGCGCACGGTCAGGACCATGCGTTTTATACAGCGTACGAAGACCATCGGTCGAGCTCATGCGCATCCGTTCCATCGGTCGACTGACGCGCTATTGAAAACAAATAGAATCTTTCAGAGCTGTACTGATCAGTAGCCCGATCGCAACATAGCCAATGTGCTGACACCTCTGCCCGACAATCAGCTGATATTGAATTGAATAGCATAATGAATGAATTAATAGCAATTAATAGTGTCATATTTGAATTCAGAGTTTTTCTATACATCTCTTCAATCATATCTAAATTCTTTATTGAAAAAATCTTATATTATTAATATAATCTACATTTATTTGATCCATAACTTAAAGTGACTGCAAGTATTCCCAATGGTGATACAAGCTCGAAATAACTCATCAAAATTTCTGATGGACATTCTGAGGTAGTTGAAAAATATATCTTCACCCCAAGCAATGATGTTTAAAATGGTACTAAATTCCCTTTGAAATGCTCTTTGGGCGACCATCGGGTGAACTTGATATCTACGTGTTTTAATCTTTCGTTTACGAAGATAATAAGCTGCAATTAAACAATCTGTAAAGGCGTCCATTTTGTGAGTCAGAAAAACTGATGTATGGTCAGGATGGTGCATACGCACTGACGGTCGGTCGAGCTCTGAATGTGTAAAACTGATTCATCGATGCGTACGGTCAGGATGGTACATACGCACAGACGGTCGGTCGAGCTCTGTAACCGGCCTTAATATATCTCTCCACAAGCAACAGATGCTCTTCTGTAAACGTGTTGCATCCGAAGAGATACACTAGGAGCTTTAGTGTAGGGATGGGTATCGATACATCGATGTTTAAATCTTCGATGTTTCAGCATCAAACATCGATGTTTACTGTTCGATGTTTTTCACTTATCGATGGGTTTTACCTAGACATTGGTCATCCGATGTTTTTCCCAACTAAAAAGTAAAAACAATTCTAATTTTTTAATTTGATACAAGTTTTTTTTTGTTTTGTTTGAAGAGGATTATCTTGAGAGCAATAAGCAATAGTAACAGAATTACAATCATTATCTCTATCATATTTAGTGTAGTATTCTGTTTAGTGTTTTTTGTCAATATAGATCATCACTCTTGTGAAAGATCTCGCATAAGTTTTGATTTCCTGCAGATTGCTATTTTTATTTTTCAATCAGGCTCTCTGTATTTTCATGTGAGACTGTTGGATACTCTTGAAGATTTACATTACTTTTGTGGCCCGTGTCAAGGTTAGATAGTTATTTAGAATTGAATAAAAGGTCGGATTCTTTGTTTCTTAGGAAGAAAGAGTTTTTTCTTACTACAATTATTTCCTCAACATGTGTTTAACACTAATTAATCTAGCTCTGGAAAAGAGGCCTCGTATTGTAAGGAGTGCAGATATCCATCCATTTAAGAAAAAAACTTAATCCATTTTCATTTCCTAAAAAATCTATCAGTATTGAATGAATACGATATGAGTATCAATGATTGCTAAAATTAGTTTCAAGACCGAATCCTCAAGGATATCCGAGAGGTTTCAGACAAAACCATGAAGATGACAAATCTTGTGAACTAGAGTTGATGTATCTTTCTAGTCACAACCTGACTTCAATTATTCGAAAGACTGTTACTTGAATACCACAAGTCCAAAATGCTGTAATTCCAGTGTTAGTAACTGTTGAAATATTGAAATATACGATAGCTCTAGATAAAATTGTAGTCACTTTAGAAGCTCTTTTTGTGCTCTACAATCTGAGTTCAGGTACAGCGATCTATCTCATATTCCAGGAACACCTGACAACAATGCTCCTTGTATTGTGAAAAACACCTAATTTTCAGCTTCAAGCATCATCACCAACTACATTGTCCTCACATTGATATTTCGCACAACGACATATAAGTTCTTGAGATTATGTTCTATGGGAATCACCCGTAAGATACACTTCATTTCAGTATTTCCTAGTGGAGAGGCGCGCTTAAGGACACCTCAAGGATCAAAATTCAAACACATAACTTTTGACACTGTAGTGTTGGGCATCCTGCTCATAACGTCAGAAAAGCAATGGAGTGAAGTCTTCGTATTAAGCCAGTCGGGTGGTCTAGTTTTTTAAAGTTTTGAAGTCTTGTCAATTAAAGGGGGAGCAGTGTAGTGTTGGGCATAATAAAGAAACAAGTGTCTAACAGTCTTTATTAACGAGTACTCCAAATAAGGATATTACACTATAAACATTATAGACACAATGCTCAGATTCCATCGTACTACACTTCATCCTTCTCGGTTCGTCACGGCGGTTCAAAATCATGCATAATAAGTTAAATTCGGTCGAAAAATGGAAAATTTATTGTTGAGTGTACTTAAGCCATATTCCAATACACAGAAAATGACCAATTTCTATATTAAAAGTTGCATGTCTTGTGAAATACTTCTGATAAAATTTCCAAATCTAGTTAGAATGTGAAAATTGTCCCCCTCTACCCACTCCAATAAATAATACTTTCGATTCCAAAACAATTTGGAAGTTAAGATTTTAAAAATGGCGATTTCAGTTTTTAATTTTTTTTCGTAATTTTACTGTTGATCAAGAGTTTCTAAAACGAGTCTGATACATCATAGAAACTTACGATTGATTACAAATTGTAGATAAATTCATCCTCTAAGAGGTCAGTTGCCTAAAATCCATCTTGAATCACTTTTCGCTATCCTAGAACTGCCAAAATCGTTAATATGAGAAAAATATTTACAATTTTCCGGATTATTTTCAACAATCAAATCTCACTTTACGAACATATTTTTTCATGAATTGTTTACAGCAGATGAATAGGAAATTCTATTGTACATTTCAAGATCATGTAATAATTTTTATAATAAGGGGTTACGAGATACATAGCTTTGAATATAGAAATTGGTCATTTCTTATGTATTGAATATGAATAAGTACCTACACTCAACAATAAATTTTCTATTTTTGACCGAATTTGACTGTTGATGCATGATTTTGAACCGCCTTGGCGAGCCGAGAAGATGAAGTGTAGTACGATGAAATCTGAGCATTGTGTCAAAAGTCAATTACAAGTGTTTGAAATTTTGATCGTTGAGGTGTCCTTAAGCGTGCCTCTACTAGGAAATACTGAAATTAAGTGCATCTAACGGGTGATCTTACCCATGAACTTATGTCATTGTGCGAAATATCAATGTGAGGACAAAGTAGATGGTGATGATGGTTGAAGCTGAAAATTAGGTGTTTTCCACAATACAAGGAGCATTGTTGTCAGGTGTACCTGGAAATCTACTATATGACATAGAGCGCTCTACCTGATCTCAGATTGTATAGCACAAAAATACGCCTAGAGGGATTTTGAAATATACATCTAAATTGTAACAATCAGAAGATATTGTTGATTAAAAACTAAAATTCATCAAAATTGATTTTTTCTTCAAATTTAACTCATTTTTGAAAAATTATAACAAAGTACTCATTGGAGATAGAGAGTTCCGAGTGATCTCATTTTTTTCAAAATTATATAATCTGGGAGAGATTTGGCAGAAATAGCTGAAAACTGGAAAATGAGCCGAAAATACGAGGTTTTTGGGCTATTCTGTATCTAGCACAAGGAAATCTTGCATGAAGAAATTGGTTCTGGACTTCTCTTATGTACCCAAATAATATATTAACAAATCAGAACTACAATATAAATTGCAAGAACACCACAAAGAGAGCTTTAATGTTTCTCTCCATAAGCAACAGATGCTCTTTTGTATTCTCAAAAACAACGTGTTGCATCCGAAAAGATACACAAGGAGCTTTAATGTATCTTTCCATAACCTAGTCTAATCTAACCTAACCTAACCTAACCATCAAGTTTTACATTTAAAGCGTTTTAATAAATTTCAATATAATTCTCATTTGTAGTTTCACTCTAATAAATCCTGAACGAGCCCTGTTAAAAACGTCACAATACCTTGTTGGTGGCAATTTTGATCTGCTTCCTCAGCTCCTTGATGATGTCGTCCTTGAAGTGCGTCTGCATGTCGGCCTGCCTGAGACGCTCCTCCAGCTGCTGGGCGTCGCGACGCAGCGCTTGACACGTGTCGTGTTTGTCCGCCACCTCAGCTGTCAGCGCGGCGCGCATCTCGCGCGCATTCTGAAAGCAGCACGCGAACAATCAACACAGAAGATGGTGAATCGATTTTGATAGAATCACTTCAAACTGACAGCATTAGTGCTGCGGGGAGCGTTGGTGTTATTTACAAGGAATGATGACTGTTTAAAGTCTCGAGGAGGAGGGGGAGGAGGAGGAGGAGAGAGATTCTGATTATTTTATTCATGTGTTCAACAAAACAAAGATTCAACCTGCGTTCTAGTGTTAAAAATAAATATCGGGGGAGTATAGAAGCATAAAAAATTATTACGAAAGGAGAAATTATAATATATTATTTATAGTTCATACAGAAATGTTCTATCTAATCACAGTGAATTGAGATCAATTCCCAGAGGAATGCAAAAATTTCTCTCACAAACGCCTGGTTGCACAAAAGCCGGTTAAATTTGAATCCTGATTAACTTCACGTGAACCAAATCAGAGAAAACCATTTCAAAAAGATGGATCTACTGGAATTAATCAGGATTGAAAATAGCCCGGCTTTTGTGCAACCGGCACTAAGTCTAAGTACCTGATTGAATTATTACAAAAGTTCAAAAGCTGAGTCATAATTTTATCTCAGTCCCACACACATGCACTCGCTCACTCACTTCAATCATCAACAGACGACGAAATTATCATCTGTTTTCCCAAGGATGAATGAATAATTATTATCCTTTTCATGTCCTTCAGCGAATTTTCCCAGGGATGAGACCTAGTGCAATCGAATTTTTATATCATAAACCTACTATGTTCCAATTTTTTTGAAAATCGTTAGAGCCGTTTTCGAGATCCGTTGGACATACATAACCAGATAAACATATATAGAAATTGCTCGCTTAATGTAATAGGATTACCAGGAAAGCTCAACTCAAATCGTACGACTCCAGTCGAGGATACTTTAGTCTCTCGACCTTACTACTTTTTTGCTCATTGTCACTACTTCAGTTTCATGTTACTCCACTAACCTCACATTATTAAAAATATGAAATCCAATTCGTCACTTTTGCGCTTGTAACAAATTTTATAATAATTATTATGAATATAATTATTGTCTCATCTATTTCTTATTACTGTCTTAACTAAAATGATAAAACATCAATTTCATCAAACATAACCTCACTTTCATTAAAAATGCACGGCAATACGCAACTCATGTCAAGGCTCGACCAACATGTCGTGTCGACGCTCGGCTCAGTCTCACAGTCGCGAGGTGGCGGAGACTAGAGTCGACTGGTCTGAGTGTCACCATTTGGAAACACATGCTGCGTCGAGAAGAGACTAGAGTCGCAGTCTCTTCTCGACTTGAGTCGCGTAAGTGTGAGTTGAGCCAAAGAGTAAAATAACATGACGAATCATATACAGTAGGAGGAGGAGAAAGAGGAGGAGGAGAAAGAGGAGGAGGAGGAGGAGTGGGTGGAGAAGATGAATTAGCAGGATAAGGAGGGTAAGGAGGAGAAGGAGAAGGTGGAGGAGGAGAAGGAGGATGAATAAGAGGAGTATAAATATTTAAAGTGAGGTCCACGTTATATTGGCAGTATTTGATCAACATTGGTGTTGTTATTCTTGTCTATCTTAGACAAAGCAGATTATATCGGTATCCTTTTCTAGCTCCGCAACGTTACCTGATCGTTTTTAAACAATGTAGAAAAATAAAAAATTATCAAATTATTATGATCTCAAAAAGTATTGTTAACTAATTGAAAAATTTCTTGACGAATAAAATATAATGAATCATTTAAAAAAAGAACAATTAATATTATATTAGATATACCGGTATCAGTTATATCATAGAGAAACAATAGCTTGAGTAGATATCCCATGGTATAGGGCGTTTATGTCGCAACTTTCACTGTTATCTTAAGCCGATAGTCCACGTATTTCTTTCCCAAAAAGGTGTGTGACGCTGGTAGTCTCCCATATTGTGCCGTTCATACACTCTCACCCCAACAAAACAGTAAAAATCTACAATAATCGATAGTAGTTGACTTGAGATAACAGTAAAAGTTGCGACATAAACGCCCTATACCATGGGATATCTACTCAAGCTATTGTTTCTCTATGATTATATTCTAAAGAACGCAGTTGCAAGGCAGAGAATCGGCAACGCTGTTCTCCTATCTTCCATCACTGCCATTATAACGCTGACCTCTGTATAGAACTTAAACGTTCGAGAGTAAAGTCAAATATGTTAGCAACATACCTTTTCATTGCTGATCATCATCTGATTAAGTTTGTCGATTTTCTTTTCCGCTTCGTCCACGCTTCTCCTTAAAACTTCTTTCTCTTTCTCAACGTTGAGAAGCTTTTCCTTTGTGCTCTCCAACTACAGGAAAACAACAAAAAAAACATTAAACCAAGTTAGATAAATTGCCAATATTGAAACTGCTACTAAGTTAGCAATGAGAACGAAGTAAAGTTAGGTGAAGAGCAAAGATTTAGCATGCAACTTATTATGAGAAAATTGGGAGATAAGTTTTGGGCTGATTGGATTGTTCTGTCACAATCATAATAATGGATTTTTTATAGATGAGTAGATTTACAAGCATATCCAGAAGTGTTCAATAATCCATAAATATGTTCACTTATGGAGCAATAAGTAAAACCATAGAAAAAATTTAGCATAAGAAGATACCACATGGTTTTTAGAATTCATTCAAAGTTTGAAAGTTTTGTATCAAATTATGGTGTTGTGTATCAAGTTGAGATGATACTGTATCATGTACGTATTGAACTAGGTATTATCATTATATTGATTTGCTTCATCTTGCTACAGAAATTTGTTTATACTGCTTTTACTCTCTTTTTCTAGCAAGTAAATTGAATTGGATAATTGAGTTTTACCATAGAGAAAAGATTGTAAAAGAAGATATCCCACGGTGTTGTGTACCAAGTTGAGATGATACTGAATCATATTGTGTTGATACTGAATCATTTATTCTATTGGATTTATTCTGTGAGCTTTTGAATGTAAATTAATAAATAAATTTATGGTGATAACCAATGGTATAGGTCGTTTATGTTCGAATATCAAGCCGATTTTTGTTAACTCAAGCCGACTACTGTCTATCATTACTGTATTGGCCAGGTGAGAGTGTAAAAACGACACAGTATGAGAGACTACCAGCGTCACATAGCTCCACGAAAAATAACTACAAGGGACCATCGGATTAAGTTGACAGTGAAATTTAAGACATAAACACCCTATATCATGGCATATCACCATATTATGATGCAGTTTCACCACTAAATGGCCTTATACCATGGCAAATCACCATAATATCATGCAGTTTCACCACAAAATGGCATAGTATCACCACATATGATACAGTATCACCACGAAAAGATACTGTATCATAAGTGGTTAAATGATACAGTATTATTTTATGTTTACAGTATTATTTTATTATTTTATTATTATTTTAATAATAATTTTTTTATGCTTTCGTACTCCAGAGCGAAGCTCGGTCCCCGATATTAAACATCTAAGAATCTAAACATATGAACAGAAATTGCTCGTTTAATAGTATAGGATAGATAGTTTACCTCCGATAAGCAGGCCTTGTAAGCTTTCCCCGAATCACTACTCGGCTCCATGCTGTTCGGAATTCTACTTTCTTGGTTTTGACTGCTTACATCACCATTCTGAAATCGAAAAGAAAATGAGAAACAGAATTAAGAATAAAACGAAAGAAAGAGTAGAAGATGAAAGTGACATGCAAATATAGAACTCAAAGATAACAGTATAAGATAGAAACACAGAAAAAGCTGGAGATAATGATAGAAAAATATCAATTACCACAGAAGATGTCGTATGATTATTTTCAGTGTTGCCATTCTCATCCAACTTTTTTACAGGAACGTTCAACTTTTCTAGAGCTTTTTGCTGGGCCTCTATGATCCTGAAAAATAAACATCCTATTATATTAAGCGTGCAATTTCTGTATATATTTATATGGTTATATATTTATGTCCAACGGATCTCGAAAACGGCTCAAACGATTTTCACGAAATTTGGAATATAGTAACTTTATGATATAAAAATTCGATTGCACTTAGGTCTCATCCCTGGGAAAACTCGCTGAAGGACATGAAAAGGATAATAATTATTCATCCTTGGAAAAACACGTGATAATTTCGTCGTCTGTTGATAACGGAAGATGGGAGTGCCTGTGTGGGAGAGACACAGAATTATGTTCAGCTGTTGAATCAAACAGCTTATCTCACGAGAAATAATATCTAGAGATTTTAATCGACTTGATCAAAATAATCTGATTTGTTGACATGACTTGGTACATCATTCTAAATTAGAGTATACCATAATTTTCAAAGTTTATCATTATTTTACAGAAGTGATTGGTGAGTGTTATTTTGTTATTCAATTTGGTTTGTAAACAATCTAAATTAGAACTTTTCTGTTTCCAAATGTTTGGACTGAGAATTGGACCTGAATTCAAGTGTATGGAACATAAACTACTTTTTGGACTATTATAGTGTATACATCAAAATTCGGGGAAGAAACAGTTTTGGGATGTGCCTGATAGTCATTCCCCAATCATTTTGAAGAATTGTATGGATAAAGAATATAATTGTATAAATTTGAAGAATAAATAAATAACGAGCGAAGCTCGGTGTCCCGATATTAAATAATACTGAGCAATACTGTATAATAATTGATTAAGATATCCAATGAAAGCTGAATAAATAGAACTATGAAAGGACGTCATATTTCCTTCTAAGAATGAACTAAGGACTTCTGTTATTGCAAATATTGACCGAACAAGAAAGCAGAAGGAAATTTAAAGAATGAAACTGTCCAAAAACTTTGCCTAGACCGGGAATCGAACCCTTTACCTCTCTGTTGCCCACCAGGGCAATTTATTATTTTTTTTTTATATATCACTCTCTGAACAGCTTCATTCAATTATGATTACGATACTCAAATTCAAATTCATTTTATTGAATGAATTAAATACACAGTTGAATATATTTCACAATAATAATTAGTTCAATTTTGACTATTATCATTTATTATTTATTTGAATATTACATATTCATGCCAATTTGTCTGAGCATTTTTTTATTTTTTATATCATACTAAATATCCGTTAATTGATATTGGAAAGATTACTTTTGAAAAAATTTGCATTTAATAATTAACAATATTAAATGCATTAGGTGAGATATGTTTTCTATTGATGTAAATAAATAAATATTCACTCGATGAGGGATTATCATATCAACACAGATTCACAGTTGAATATATTTCACAATAATAATTAGTTCAATTTTGACTATTATCATTTATTATTTATTTGAATATTACATATTCATGCCAATTTGTCTGAGCATTTTTTTATTTTTTATATCATACTAAATATCCGTTAATTGATATTGGAAAGATTACTTTTGAAAAAATTTGCATTTAATAATTAACAATATTAAATGCATTAGGTGAGATATGTTTTCTATTGATGTAAATAAATAAATATTCACTCGATGAGGGATTATCATATCAACACAGATTCAAATATAAAATGTTTATTGAGTAATTCCAATAAATAATATTGTACTTTTAATGTGTAAATTAATAAATTTGCATTGAATAGTTTTTCCAATACATTGACTATTTATAATTGAGTATGGTATTACAGTATTAGGGCCGGTTTCCGAGCTCGGGATTTGATCCTAGACTTTAAACAGCTGGAGTCAGAAAATTGGCTTTCCGAAACGGGGCGTAGTCGCAGTCATTGTCATAGTCACGTTTGAATTGAATTTCGAAAAACTAGAAAATTGAACACAAAATAAAATAAAGAGAAAATAGTGTAGAGTTTCAGCTATTTTGAATTATTTAGGAATGTTTAATTTCGTCAAGGAAAAACGTTTCGAATTATAAATGAGAAAATAAAGATTTATTTTGCTGTTACTATTACTGCGACTACGCCCCGTTTTGGAAAGTCAATTTTCTGATTCCAGCTGTTTAAAGTCTAGAACTTACCTAAATCCCGACCTCGGAAACCGGCCCTTAATGTGTAAAT
The DNA here is from genome assembly GCF_014356525.2 of Nilaparvata lugens. Taxonomy (NCBI): domain Eukaryota; kingdom Metazoa; phylum Arthropoda; class Insecta; order Hemiptera; family Delphacidae; genus Nilaparvata; species Nilaparvata lugens. Next base: position 78,349,452 of record NC_052506.1, read on the forward strand.
TAACAAATTTTCATAGAATAGTTATCCCAATAATTGAGTATATATTACCATAGAGAAACAATAGCGTAAGTAGATATCCCATGGTATAGGGCGTTTATGTCGCAACTTTTACTGTTATCTCAAGCCGAGATTCCACTTAGTTCTTTCCGTTGAAGATGTGTGAAGCTGGTAGTCTCTCATACTGTGCCGTTCATACACTCTCACCCCAACAAAACAGTAGAAAATGACAATAATCGACAGTAATTGGCTTGAGATAACAGTATAACAGTAAAAGTTGCGACATGAACGCCCTATACCATGGGATATCTACTTACGCTATTGTTTCTCTATGATATTACTGAGTATTTCAGTATTAAAGCTGTCAAGTTATTAGATTATTACAAATTTATAGTAGCCTATTGGTAATGAAACTTTCAAAATGGATATTTTCACATAAATTGAAATGTCTATAATAATCCTTTCAAATTAGAAAAAATTAATTTCATAAAAAATACCGGGTGTTTGTTTCAAAAAGAATGACACTATTTTAAACACTTATATTTTTTTTAAATTGTGCACACAAACCAATTTTACATCAAATTAGTCACAGAAGTATTGAGTTTATGATGATGTGTTATAAGTGTCCTATGTGCCCTCCTTTTGAGGCTCGGACGACATCTAGACGGTAGCCAAATTCATCGCAAGACTGTCTTCTCGGACTGTAGCTACTGCATCAGTTATCCTGTTTTTTAGCTCCCCAATACCAAGTGCTAAGGGAGGAACAACGTTAAAGATCGTGTTTATGTTCCTCCCTCAGCACATGATAAAAACCAGGATAACTGATGCAGTAGCTACAGTCCGAGAAGACAGACATCTTGCGAACAGTCTGGGATGAATTTGGCTACCGTCTAGATGTCGTCCGAGCCTCAAAAGGAGGGCACATAGGACACTTATAATACATCATCATAAACTCAATACTTCTGTGACTAATTTGATGTAAAATTGGTTTGTGTGCACAATTTTTTTAATTAAATATAACTGTTTTGGGTCATTCTTTTTGAAACGCCCGGTAGATTAATTACGGTATAGTAAGATTTACTTCAAAATGTCAACAATCCATATAAGTAGATTTTTCGTGTAGCAGAGAAGTTGATATTGTGGTAATTATTCATATTAAATAAAAATACTAAGAAATTGTCAAAAACCACAGATTTATTGATAGTTAGAAAGACCGGTTTCGGTTGTTACACCATTGTCAATCTCTGATAAACTCTATCAACTATCCGGTCTTTCTAACTATCAATAAATCAGTGGTTTTTGACAATTTCTTAGTGTTTTTATTTAAAAATCTGGTGTGGCGCACTCACACAACTTTCCTTGCCGTTATGAAAATTGATCCCCTGATGCTAGTGTTCTCGCGCATCTCAAGTTTACTAAGATATGAGACAGCTGGTGATAGGTCAATAACGCTGGAGACACACGAGGTCTGCTATCTCTTCGTAGTGAATGATTTAATAGAACCATCAGTTGCCAACAGTTTGCAATTTAATAATCACATTTTCTCGAATTCAAGCTTATTTTCAATTTTAGGTGGAAATGTTACTGGACATTAATTGCAGAGATTTTCATGCTCAATCTTTTCCACTTATTTTTTTGTTTAAATTGTACATGAAGGTATATGAAGGCTGATAATTGAGAATCTAAAATCAAACTTTGCATAGATGGGGCGGAGCTCCTGAATTTTTTACAGATATAGGACTTGTTGCAGTTGATAGAGCTTATCAATGACTATTCCAGGTATGAATTTGATCAAAATCGTTGGAGCCGTTTTCGAGAAAATCGCGAAAAACCCTGTTTTTGACAAAATTTTCGACATTTTAGCCGCCATTTTGGATTGCATTTGAACGAAATTGTTCGTGTTGGATCCTTATAGTGTAAGGACCTAAAGTTCCAAATTTCAAGTCATTACGTTAATTGGGAGATGAGATATCGTGTACACAGACGCACATACACTCATACACACACACACAACACACACACACACACACACACACACACACACACACACACACACACACACACACACAACACACACACACCACACACACACACACACACACACACACACACACACACACACACACACATACAGACCAATACCCAAAAACCACTTTTTCGGACTCAGGGGACCTTGAAACGTATAGAAATTTGGAAATTGGGGTACCTTAATTTTTTTCGGAAAGCAATACTTTCCTTACCTATCGTAATAGGGCAAGGAAAGTAATAATCCATATAGAGTTGATATGATTATAGAGTAAGATAAGTTGATAAGTTGATAATTAATCTCTAGGAAAGAAAAATTAAACGAGAAGAGATTTAGAAGAGAGAAAGGAAAACAAAGAATAAAGTTCAGAGAGAAGAAGAACGTTTGAAAGATGAATGATATATTATAATGGGATTCACTTAAAACTGTCAGGATTCCTTATTAATAGCACCGACGCTTCTCATTCAATTAATGCAGACAGTTTCAAGTGATTCTAAAGCTGTCGTAAAGTTAAAGAAATGATTGAGTTAATAATGGAGAGTTGAACAATAGACTATAATCAAGAATGAATGACGATGCACACTCGGATATTATCTCACCTGTTTTTAAAAGACATCTGCTGCTGTAGCACCTGATAACAGAAAACATAAATTGATAATAGAAAAGTTTTACTGTCAGTACAGATTGGATATAGGCTCAGCACAATTTCAAATAGCCTACTTCATAATAAAATACCAAAGAGAAAAGATAGCATAAGAAGATATCCCATGGTTTGTAGAATTCATTCAACGTTTGGACGTTTTGTATCAAATTATGGTGTTGTGTATCAAGTCGAGATGATACTGTATCAGTGTGCTGGTATTGTATCATTTATGGTGATATCCAATCACCATTATAGTCATTTATGGTCGTTTATGTTCCAAACTTCAAGCCAATTTTTTGTTAACTCAAGCCGAATACTGTCGACTGCTGTCAATGAATTATTATTGTTTTGGCCCGTTGGCCGGATGAGAGTATAACAACGGCACAGTATAAGAGACTAACAGCGTCACATAGCTTCACAAAAAGAAATACTAGGACTATCGGCTTGAGTTAACATTGAAAATCGGAATAAAAATGCCCTAAACCATGGGATATCTTCTTATGCTATATTTTCATTTTCTCTATAGTATTATATAAAAGAACCATACAGAGAAAAATAATCATGTTAGGTTGATTCGCCATCAAATTGTCGTTTTTTGAAACATGATTGGGAGAAATTAAGGTAGGCTTGAATATCATTTTTCAAATCTTGCTACCAATAATGATGAGTCATCTCATAAAATAATAATATTCGTGTGCCTTTATTGGTGGGGAGTCCCTGACGGAAGTTCCACCTCGCCTGAATATATAATTTGAACCATCAATGGGCCTTACAACTGCCATACTCCAGCCGGAGCCGACAGTTCAACCTGCCCATCTGATAACACGGGAGTGACCTCTTCAAAAACTTTTGGTAATGAGTGGGGTTTGAACTGGGGATCTTCAGGTTGCTACTCAAGCATGGCTAACAGTCAAATTTCTACAATAAATTAATTTATCCACTTACTGTGACATCGAGTTCTTCTTTTATTGAAGAAATTTGTCTGTTACAGTGAGGTCCACGTTATAATGGCAGTGAAGAAAGATAGGAGAGCAACGTTGTCAATCCTCTATCTTGTCAATGCCTTCTACAGACGGTAGCTGATACAGGTTTATTGATGTAATATTAACTGTTCATTCTCGTTTAAAATAATCAACTATTTTTATTAAGCAAGAAATTATATTTTTCAATAATTTCATAATGAATTTTCATAATTAACATGAAATATTTTGTTCATTAATTATTAATTCTAATTGTTAAAAGACGATCTGGCAACAGAGCAAAGCGAGAAAGAGATAGCACCATCCGCTTCGTTGAATGATAGACAAGGATAGCAATGTCATTGCTAATCAAACACTGCCATTATAACGTGGACCTCACTATAGACACGGTCATCTCATAATATTTCTCAAAAGAATACTTGGTAGCTGTTTTGCATAATTTACCTGAAGTTCCTTGTTTTGAAGTTTCTGCGATTCAAATCCAACTTTTAGTTGGTGTACGGCCTCGCTCTCAAACGTTTCAACCACTTCAATCAGCAGAACATTCTGTTCAGTCAAATTGTCCACCCATTGCTGAAGGATTTTCACCTTTTCCTGTTGAAAAACAATTTTATTTTATTTATTTACAGAATATTTCACATTTCAAAAGCAAAGATCAAAGATGTCAAGTGATATATGAAATATTACATTAATTTGAGGTGAAGTGGGGTAATTGGGATTTCGGGGATATTGGGATCATGGTTTTTTTTTTATTTTGGGTTGAAAAAATAAAAATATATTGATTATTAAACAACTTTATCGATTAATACACTCGAAATTGTTTTTAAAATTGACAATCGCATTGAATTTTTTTTTTTTAGTTTTCTCTAAATTTCCACTCCGGGACAGAGTTGTTTCATAATTTTTCGCCCCACTTGGATGTAATGAGCTGGTTTTCGTGCGTCATATGGAGGCTGAAAATGATTGTTCTCAGACCAGGCCGGAAAAATTTTTACGGCCCTAGGGGCTGTAAAATAACCTTGAAGTCAGCTGATTCTGATTTGATGTGAACGTGTTTACAAAATGGTTTATGAAACGGAATCAGTTTATGCTTCTAGAATTGAATAGGTATTCTGCAATAAGATACTATCATTTTATTTGGATGAATAAAATACAGATAAGATATATATATTGTAACTATTCAAATTCGATTTTCAGAGTAGGATAGAACTTCTAACCTAAACTTCCGAAGTCTACGACAACAAGCATTGTTGACGTTGACATTCAGATTGGCCAAATTTCAAGTGTGCTAAAAAAGCTGAAAACATTTATAATAATATAATCTTATTGTCATTTAGAAGCATAAAAAGTATAAACTCAACCTCTTACATAATTGAACATAATCTTTTAAGTTATTTAGAGAAATCAGAATAAAAAATAAAAATACTTGGACTATTTCCTGATATTCAGATTACCTCAGATTTGCTAGAGCTATGACCTTCCTGTTTTGCTTTCGGAAGTGCCTAATAAACAATTATTCTCATATTTATATTGTTTATTTTTCTGTGTGGCGAAAAATAACGTTCTCACCATGGGCAAAAATGTTTTTCCGGCTCTCAATCTTTTCTAGTCCTCGGCCTACGGCCTCGGACTTGAAACCCGATTTCGAGCCGGAAAAGTCTCATTTTCGGCCCTAGGTGCGAAATATACTATTACATTCATTTACAGATTGAATACCAGCTGCATGAAATGTGACAGTGGAGTGCCTTCTGAGATGAAATTTTTCGCGGAAAGGGAATTTAAAAACCAAATTCCAATAATTGCCTCTGAATAGCTCTGCATTGAATAATAGAGAAAACTTAAATGAATAGATAAATTAAATTACAGATAAATATTTTTTTAAAAAACTTTGTCGACTTTATATTATGGGTTGAAATGATAGATTTAAGGCTAGTTTTAATTAAGAGTGGAATTATCCTGGATTCTCTGAGGGAAGATTGATTGAAATTATTTACATCATTTAATTGGATTTTTGGACTTGAAATGTTGTCAAAAAAATTCACTTTATTTTAATAAAAATTATTATTTCACAGGTACATGTGTGTGAGCACACACGAAAGCATGCTCCTAAAAATAAAGTGGATTTTTGACAACATTTCAAGTCTCTTCAATTATGGAAAAGTTCCACAACATCAATATTCACGCTAAAAACTTCATCAAAGATTGATTGATTAAATTCATTAAGAATTGTTATTCCCATGTAGTAAGTACCTTTCTCAAGTGAACTTAGTCTACGCTATGGATTAAATAAGACCTCTAAAATGTGTATTATGTGAATAATTCACCTGTTCCTCCCCGAAGTGACCCTTATAAAAACGCAAGCTCAAAGACACAAATAGCTGGAGCAGTGTTACTGCTAAATTCAGTGTTACTGAATAGCTATGAGCAGTCATATTTAACTCATAATTTAAAGGTGCGTACAGACTTTCGCTCTGCTCCGCAACCGAACGTCACTCCAGCAGAGCGATTGATGATCGACCGGCGAGCAACAGTCGTTCGACCGGGGAACGCGAGAAGATCTAACATCTTCCGTAACGTTCATGATGGGTGTGTGGGCGGAGCGACTGTGGTTCGATGGTGGTACAAGGGCGGTACGAGGGCGGTACGAGGGAGGAGCGTGCTCGGTGCGGGTTGGAAGCGCGAATATGTGTACGCAGCTTATGACTCCTTAAATATGGGTCTACAAGAACACCTATCTGATAGGCTAAATTGGAAACAATAGTTTATCACAAACCTATCATTGAAATCTTAATTTCTTTCCTGTTTTTTAAAACTTGCAGGTAACCCGTGCTCCGCAAGGTTCCACTTTAAATCTTGACGAACTGATAACTTGACGTAATAAAATCTTGAAAAATTGAATATAGGCCTATAACCATCCCCGGTAAATTGAGAATCTATATGAAAAATTACAAGTTGATCAGTCCAGTTGTTCAGACGTGATGATGCGTCAAACATAATTTTCCTATCCCGTACGTGTATAAACCAGTTCTTTCCTTTATTATTGACCGAGCATAGTGAGGTCTATGTTTTAACTCGGATTTTATTTATCTGTCTGTATGTAACGCGATTACGGCCAAACACGTAGATAGAATTCGATGAGATTTGGCAGGAATATTCCTTTTTCAACTGCGCTTCCATGTGTACTCAAGGTTTTTTGAAATTTTGCATTTTAAGGATAATATGAAAAGAAAAGGAACTCCTCCATATATATATATATATATATATATATTAGAAATACATTAGAAATGGGGGAAATTTTCGGAGACTGATTGATTATGAATAGTTCTATAGTCTGATTGATCCTATCTTCAAAGTAGATGATATATATATATAAATTAAAACAGGAGACACGATATAAATAGATTGAAAACACTTAAAAACTTACATTAGAAATGGGGGAAATTTTCGGAGACTGAGTCTCCTTTCTCAACCGGGCACAGACTCTATTATATATATATATATATATATATATATTATATATATATATATATATATATAATATATATATATATATATAATGGGGGAAAATTTCCCCCATTTCTAATGTAAGTTTTTAAGTGTTTTCAATCTATTTATATCGTGTATCCTGTTTTAATTTATATATATATCATCTACTTTGAAGATAGGATCAATCAGACTATAGAACTATTCATAATCAATCAGCTGACAAGTGAGAGACGTTTCAGTCTCCGAAAATTTCCCCCATTTCTAATGTAAGTTTTTAAGTGTTTTCAATCTATTTATATCGTGTCTCCTGTTTTAATTTATATATATATCATCTACTTTGAAGATAGGATCAATCAGACTATAGAACTATTCATAATCAATCAGCTGACAAGTGGATTATTCATTGCATGCATTACACAGATGTCTGGCCGTGTCTATTTCTATAAGGTAGGGTTTCAATAGTTTTATGATGCGTGCCCATCAGTATCAATATTCTCACATTTGAAAAACAAATCTAATAGGTGATTAAAAATAAAATAAAAAATGATTTAATGAACTGAATACTGCTGAAGACATTATAATTTTCTTGATTGAAAGAATAATAATTTTAAAATAGTTGAGAAATATTTCTATCAGAATGAAAGATTATCACAGAACTGGATAAATTATCTTATGAGATAAAAATTCAAACGTGAATTGAGTTTATTAACATAAGTGAGTTTTTACTTTCCTTGCCCTATTACCATAGGTAAGGAAATTATTGCTTTCCGAAAAAAATTAAGGTACCCCAATTTCTAAATTTCTATACGTTTCAAGGTCCCCTGAGTCCAAAAAAATGGTTTTTGGGTATTGGTCTGTATGTGTGTGTGTGTGTGTGTGTGGTGTGTGTGTGTGTGTGTGTGTGTGTGTGTGTATATGAGTGTATGTGCGTCTGTGTACACGATATCTCATCTCCCAATTAACGGAATGACTTGAAATTTGGAACTTGAGGTCCTTTCACTATAAGGATCCGACACGAACAATTTCGATCGAATGCAATTCAAGATGGCGGCTGAAATGGCGAAAATGTTGTCAAAAACAGGGTTTTTCGTGATTTTCTCGGAAACGGCTCCAACGATTTTGATCAAATTCATACCTAAAATAGTCATCGATAAGCTCTATCAACTGCCACAAGTCCCATATCTGTAAAAATTCCAGGAGCTCCGCCCCATCAATGCAAATAGATTCCCAATTATCAGGCTTCAGATACAATTGGAACAAAAAAATCAAGTGGAGTAGATTGAGCATGAAAATCTCTACAATTAATGTTCAGTAACATTTTCACCTAAAATTGAAAATAAGCTTTAAATTCGAGTAAATGTGATCATTCAATCGCTAATTATTGTTGATTCTATTAAATCATTCACTATGAAGAGATAGCAGACCTCATGTGTTTCTCCAGCGTTATTGCCCTGTCACCAGCTGGCTCAAATCTTTGAATAGTAGACTTGAGATGCGCGGGAACACTAGCGTCAGCTGATCAATTTTCATAACGGCAAGGAAAGTTGTGTGAGTGCGCCACACCAGATTTTTGATCGTGGAGAAAACAAATGAGTAAACAGTTTTTAAGAGTAAATTATGATTCAACTGAATCAACTAGAACAGGTGACATCAGATACTTGTGGATGAGAAAACTTCGTGAGGTCTACTGCTCACAGAACCAATAGTAGTAAAGATTAAAATACGGAACTGTGCGTCCACTGCATTGAAAAACACTCTAGTTTCATGCCTCAGCTATAGGGCAGAGATTCACTAGAAACTTTCAGCACAGTTTGAAAGGGATGCATATTGATGAATAAGCAAGGAATGCTGACGGTTTAAACTGAATCTCACTTTGTACGATGGCATGACGCTCTATAAGGTAATTGTTTGTCATTTGGAGTTATTCAGCTTCCTTAGTTGGTATGGAATTAGAGAAGACTCAATTTCTAAGGAATTTTTATCCAATTGAGCGGACGGTGGGTTGATGAGTGTGGGTGGCTACACAGATTATAGCCGAGTGTTGTGCTGGATTAGAAAACGTCACAAATTGAGTGTCCGCCATTAAAGAGAATATCTATGGTCAATCGGTTATGAACAAGACCTTAAAGATGCATAGACTCACATGCAGCGCTAGTGTCGTACTTGGAATTGAAATCGGCCATTGAGGGGGCAACCCATAAGATTATTACATACCAATGCCACCAATGCCTTTGTGATCTATTGTATTACAAATACATATAGATATAACATCTCGTGCTAAAATACCCCAATGGCGGCCTTCAATTTTAAGTAGGAGCTATCATTGGGAAGGCATAGGCATTGTGGGTCTATATCTCTCTAAGGTCTTTGGTTATGAATGACTTGATAATATAGTGAGGTCCACGTTATAATGGCAGTGGAGAAAGATAGCAGAACAACGTTGCCGATCCTCTGTCGTGTCAATACCTTCTATAGACGGTGGCTGATACAGGTTTATTGATGTAATATTAACTGTTCATTCTAGTTTAAAATAATCAATATTATATTTGACCGAGCGAAGTGAGGTCTAAGATTCAAGTCGACGGTTTGGCATTTCTCTTAATGTTTAAATGTTTATATTTTGCGCATTTATGGCGAAACACCGTAATAGATTTTCATGAAATTTGACAGGTATGTTCCTTTTTTAATTGCGCGTCGACGTATATACAAGGTTTTTGGAAATTTTGCGTTTCAAGGATAATATAAAAGAAAAAAGGAGCCTCCTTCATACGCCAATATTAGAGTAAAAATCAGACTATAGAATTATTCATCATAAATCAGCTGACAAGTGACTACACAGATGTGTGGAGAAGCCAGTCTATTGCTGTATTTATAGACTGTAAGGTCTATAGTCTATAAGGTCTATAGTTTCAATCAGGTACTTGAGGATGAGAATAATGCGTGAGGTCTACTGTTCACAGAACTACTAGTTTAATAATCTAGAAATAATACTTTTCAATAATTTAATAATCAATTTTATGATTAATGTGAAATATTCTTATTATTATCAATTCCACATTGTTAAAAGACGATCTGGCAGCAGAGCAAAGCGAGAAAGAGATAGCGCTATCAGCTTTGTTGAATGATAGACAAGGATAGCAATACCATTGCTAATCAAACACTGCTATTATAACGTGGACCTCACTATAGTAATCATCATCAATGCCTTATCTGATACTGATATGTGCTTACATTCTTAGAACACAGATTTATATTACTTAACTACATGAGCGTTCCCTCTAATGAGCAACTATTTGTTTGTTTGTTTTTAAAGCTTCACAGAGACTCTAATCAGAGTATAGGAATTGTCAAAAATTTATCATACATACAGTATTGCAAAAAAAGAAGAAAAAAATCACACAAAGGAACCCTCTCTACACACAAACTCTTCTGTGGTATAGAATACTCCAAGCATCAAAAAACTTTTCAATTCCTTCTCAAAAACATTGACATCTTCACAATTTTTCAAGTGAGTAGGAAGCTTTCTAATAAATTTAAGGCCCATATATGTAGGTTTTTTCTCAAAAAGTGCTGTTCTGTGATACAGTGAAGCATAGTCTCCTCTATTTCTAGTATTGTATCCATGCGAATCAGCATTTCTAGTCATTGTCTGTCTTCTAACATGCATAATCACCTCATAGATATAAATAGAGGGAACGGTTAGTATGCCTAATTCTTTAAAGTGGTTCCTACAGGACTCTAAAGGCATAATACCTTTGATCGCTCTAACAGCTTTTTTTAGAGTTTGAACAAATATTCAAGCTATCAAATGTGGACACTTCTCTACAACTACAGCTGTCTCTAATGTACTCTGTGGAGTCGGCTTCGGTAAATTATGTCAAGAAACTTTCAACGAGATGAATTGATTCGTGCAAGTGGGCAGTCAGAACTGAGAAGAGATGTAAACTTATTGCTCGATCTCGATTTCAATAAACGCTTTGCAGTTGTTTATGAGTTTTTCTTGAAAAATTCATGAGAAGACATGTTAGTTACCACAATAGTCAAATATTTTGAACAATTGAAAAATATTTTGCTGTAAAGTTAATTAACATGTTGTTTTTCAACGTATTGATTACATATTTAAATAGCACTGAAAATAGCCCAGTCAATAAAGACATTGATGCGCAACAAATAAGGGGAGAGCTGAGTTTTTACAACTGCTAAGTATTACCATAGAGAAAAATAGCGTAAGTAGATACCCCATGGTATAGGACGTTTATGTCGCAACTTTTACTGTTATCTCAAGCCGATTATTGTCGATTTTTAGGCCTACTGTTTTGTTGGGGTGAGAGTGTATGAACGGCACAGTATGAGAAACTACCAGCGTAACACAGCTTCACGGGAAAGAACTACGTGAACTATCGGCTCGAGATAACAGTAGAAGTTGCGACATAAAGGTCCTATACCATGGGATATCTACTTACGCTAATGATTCTCTATGGTATTACTATATACATAGTATACTATTTACTATAGTTTGGAGTGTACTATATACATAGTACCAGAGAAAACTTCTAAAAGACTTATACTGCTGTATTCTGCGATAGTACATGGCGAACAGGAGAATCCCTATCGTTACACCGCTTGCTTATGATGAAACCAGTGGACAGTGAACCAATGGATATTGTTCAGGAACTTATTTCCATATAAAGCCCGAAGATTGGGAAATTTTCACCTCATAATTTCAAAGTCTAATGAAAGTTACGTTTTTTCGAGAAAGATGTTTCGTATAAGTGACAGCTTGTTTTTAGTAAGCTACTATAAAATGATGTACCATAAGTCAAACATTTTTGATGTCCTATAATCTTAATTGTCCAGTTGATCTGCATAATTTACGTTTTCCGGAAAAACTATTATTATTGTTTTTTTTTTCTTTTTTCAATAAAATCCACCTCTGTAGCCCGTGATGATAGAATATTGAATTTGGTCTCTGATTGTGGACCAGGATTTTTCCTTTCACGAGCATTAAGTTTAATCAAAAATAAATAGTTTTGGAAATAGTCAAGTTTAGAGAAGCAGAAGATTTGAAGAAATGAATCCTCTCTCCAGAGTTCAAGCCATTTTTCAATCAAACGGAGTGGATGAAGACAAGTAACTAGCCTAATATAGAATTGTAGGGAATTTTATCCTCTATATAAGCCCTGTAGTCTTAAAATTGTCTCGATCCACTCCGTTTGATTGAAAAATGGCTTGAACCCTATGGAAGATAAGTTTCTTGAAATCTTCGGTTTCTTCAAACTTACCTAGGCCTAACCAATTTCAAAACTATTTATTCTTAATTGAATTTTTTAAAAGTTTTATAATGTAGGTATCAGATGAAATACTTCATCGTTCATTGTATTTCCAGGCAATTAATTCTGTACAAAGTAGGCTAGGTAGCATTTTTTATTTTCTCCGTGAATTGTATAGAAGAAAAAGGAATAAATAAATCAGTGCACTGCATTTTAACATAGTTTAGTTAAGTTTATTTCATCCTGTGACCTCATGTGCGGCATAATAAACTTTTACCTTAGAAAGTACCATATATTAAGTTTAAGTTACAAAAGTAACTTATTTCATATTTCTTGTAAAATTATTTTTTCAATGAAAAGCTCAAACGTTGTAACTTGAAAAGATAGCGTACGGTAGTTTCATTGAGAGTTGTACAGAAGAGTGGACACTAACGACCGAAACATAACCTTCAATAATGACAATAATTACTTTTCAAAGGACAATTTTCTAGTATGTTTGCTACAACGTTAAAAATCATTGCTAATGTCTTCACGAGTATAACAAACAATTCATCTTGCTAGAAACTGGGACATTCAGAACGCAAGTAAGAGGTTAAGGTCGTCTTCTTTCTGTAATAGCGCTCAGTATAGCGATAAGAAACTTACCTCTGAAACTTTCTCACCATCAGCATCTTCGCAGTCTTTCAATCGGTTGGCAAAAACTGTATTCAACTCTCGAATAGTTCGTAAAGATTCAGAATTACTTTTTGAAACCGAATCAACTGCAAATTTACTGCCACAAACGTCATTTGTTTCACCGTAAAACTTTTTGTTTTCGTTCATCTTTACCAAAACTTATTCAAACATCATCAAACATGAGCGCAAGGTTTGGATTTGAAAGTTTGAACTTGTTGAAACGTTGATTGAAATAAAACCAAAGATTAATAAAATGTACTATTTATTACCTAAACCCTTGTGTTAACATATTTATATCCCTCAAATTCTATAATATTTATAAACAAGTTAGCAAAAGCATGAGAAACAACTTTGTCAAGAACACAACCACAAACTGACAGACTGTCGTCTGAATCTGAAAAAGCGAAAATAAAGATAATATCGATGTTATGAAGAGATCGATACATATGTTCGATATATTATGTATTGACTCCTTGAATCGTTTGATTAGCGCTACTTTTGAATGCAGTAAAAGAAGCAGTCATGAACTTAAGACTAAAAAATAGATGATATAGCTAAGTAATAATCGTATGAAGGGATTTAAATGAGGATAAATAGATCAGAGTATTGATTCAATTTATACTATTTAGTTATTCAAATAATTGAGAATACAGCGTTTTTATTCGCTTTTAAATTACTACATCACTTCGATACTCTCTTTAACACAAGGTGCTTTTTGCAGCTGTTTGCTCTCACCGCTGCTAGGAAGCGCGCAAGCTCCGAAACTCTACAAAAATCGATAGGCGTCAGAGCCAGAACGGGTTTTGGCCGACAGCTCTTTGCAGAACGGCTCAGAAGGTGTTCTTCTATCGTAGCGTGCGAAGGAGAATCTACCCTTCTGAACCGGCTCATTGCAAAAAGGACCTTCTAACCAGGATTTCAACCTAGTTTTACCGGAAAACTAGTCATGGAGTCCAAGGAACAATACTACACACCACCGCCAAAACTAGGGAAATGGGAAGGCTTCAAAATTTTCCTGTGGAATTCGGAGACCAACCAGTTTTTGGGCAGGACCGCTGGCAGTTGGGGTGAGTTTTCCACTTTTCTAATCAATTTTCATGCAAAAAATCTCAGATTATGAACATGACTTTTCAACGTTATTCAACCCTTAAATTTATACATTTTTTGGACTTCTCTCGTTCTCCTTATAGTAGGTAGACTACAATGAAAAAATGAAATTGATATTGTCAGTTGTCAGCCCCGCAATTATTTTTCTATAAGAGAATATTATTTCTGTAATAATAATTGACAATATTTATTGAAAATCATTCACGTTCACAGTATGAAATAACTTATAGCATTCAAGATTTACCCTCCCTTTTCATGTTCGGCCCTTATAGATTTTTCTCGATCGATTTCGTTAATGAAAATCAATTGTTTTTCATAGATCTGCCTTATTTATTTTTTAATCGAAGTTAGGCCCGGTTGCAAAAATGTCTGTTAAATTTAAATCGTGATTAAAGCCCACGAGAACCAAGATTCTTTTCGGGGAAATCTTTTCTGATTTGCTCTTGTGAGATTCAATCATGATTAAAATTTAACAGACTTTGTGCAACCGTAATGTTTCATATGGGACGGTAATTTTAAAGGTTGTAGAGTCAAAAAAGCGCTAGAGTTTTGTTAAATTTTTAATGGGTCATCTCCCAGCACATTCACAAAATAATGATAGTCTCCTTCTTATCGATTGAATGTATTCTTTCAATTTATTTATTAGATGTCTTGAAGATTCAAACTTATAAATATATTTTACGGTGATAAGTGTGATGGAAATGGAATATAGGTCATCCTAACAACCAACCCTTTCCTGTCGTATTTATGATGCTAATTTCTTTCGAGATTATGTAATTCTTTTTCACTAGGTTACTTGTTACACAGGATAATTTCTTCTCCAAAGAGTAATATTTCAAGTAAAATTTATAATAGCAGAATACCTATATTTTTAATGAACTTAATCTATATAACCACCCATTTCTGCATCAACGTTGTCTCATTCCAGATAGATTCTTAGATCTTTTTGATTAGATTAAATCAAAACTAAATTTTCACTTCATTATGTAATAATAAACTTCAAATGTAATCAAATTCTACCAAGTTTTTTACTCTACAAGTTAAAATTTAAAATTAAAATTCCACTTCTAATTGAAACAAATTCATTGTGGAGTTTAATTATTTCTCGAAGAATAAATTTTTGGTGAAAGGTGATATTTCCTTTGTGTTTCCTAATTATTGGGATAGGTCAAGGTATACATTCTAGAATTTAGGGTACATTGGGATAGGTGTTGTAAAAGATCTATTGTAACATAATATTGTAATTAACAGGAAATATTATCATCGATTGAACCTGAAAAATCAATAAAGTTTCGTTATGAGAATAGAAGGTATAATCAATAATATAATGAAGGAAAGAACTGGCTTATACACGTATGGGATGGGAAATTCACGAATAACGCATCATCACGTCTGAACTAGGTACTGAAATGAATATCTTGAAACTTTGCATATAGATTCTCAATTTACTGAGGATGATTATAGGCCTATTTTAAAATTATTCAATTTTTCAGTTTGTCATGTTTTTAATTGCACTTTTCTGGAGCTCTGGTTTCCTTCTAGTCTTCAATGAAATTTTGACTTCATGTATATAGTTGAAGGTTTTTGGTTAATAGATTGTCCTCAAATATTTGTATGTTCCCATGAATCATAACTAGAGTATTTTTTTCACTTGAACTATTAGTCTACTATTATCAACGGAAATCTGAAACGGTAGTTGGTGTTGTAACTGATTACAAAATATTACGAGTGCTCATAAGAGAGAGAGAGAGTGAGTGAGAGAGCGAGAGAGAGAGTGATGAATTTAGTGAAGGAATGAGAGTGAGAGTGAGAGAGAACGATATTGGGAGAGAGTGAGAGAGAGAAAAGAACAGAACAAGGAAAATTGAGAGAAAGAGAGAGAGAGATAGAGAGAGAGAGAGAGAGAGAGAGAGAGAGAGAGAGTGATGAATTTACTGAAGGAATGAGAGTGAGAGTGAGAGAGAACGATATTGGGAGAGAGTGAGAGAGAGAAAAGAACAGAACAAGGGAAATTGAGAGAAAGAGAGAGTGAGTGAGGGGGGGAGGGGAGGGAGCGAGAGATAATGATTGAGTGAGGGAATGCGAGAGAGTGAGAGAGAAGGAGATTGGGATAGAGTGAGATAGAAAACAGCATGTCAAGGAAAATTGTTTTAAAGATAAAATAGCTGATAAAGATTTCTATGGCAAGCGGTTATTCCACAAAATACTAAATAAATAATAGTGTCATACACACAAAATCCACGTATTTATTACTTCTACAACACTTGATAAGATAAACATCACAAGAGCTAACAAAAAATTTCGTATTGCACATTTTGGCGTGAAACGAGTACTTGAAATGCTTGTATTCAATACTCAATTTTTTCCAAACATAGGCTAATTCTTCGTAATCTTCAGACTCTTCATACGCTTTATTTTAAACTGAAGATTCAGAAGTTCAAACAGATTTCGTAATTTCCAAACTTTTCATTCGCTTTTTTACTTTCCCTGTTACCATACGTAAGGAAAGTATTGCTTTCCGAAAAAAATTAAGGTACCCATATTTCTAAATTTCTATACGTTTCGAGGTCGCCTGAGTCCAAAAAAGTGGTTTTTGGGTATTGGTCTGTATGTGTGTGTGTGTGTGTGTGGTGTGTGTGTGTGTGTGTGTGTGTTGTGTGTGTGTGTGTTGTGTGTGTGTGTGTGTGTATGAGTGTATGTGCGTCTGTGTACACGATATCTCATCTCCCAATTAACGGAATGACTTGAAATTTGGAACTTAAGGTCCTTCCCCTATAAGGATCCGACACGAACAATTTCGATCTAATGCTATTCAAGATGGCGGCTAAAATGGCGAAAATGTTGTCAAAAACAGGGTTTTTCGCGATTTTCTCAAAAATGGCTCCAATGATTTTGATCAAATTCATACCTAAAATAGTCATTGTTAAGCTCTATCAACTGCCACCTGTCCTATATCTGTAAAAATTTCAGGAGCTCCGCCCCATCTATGCATAGATTGATTTTAGATTCCCAATTATCAGGCTCCAAATACAATTTAAACAAAAAATTCCAAATGGAAAAGATTGAGCATGAAAATCTCTACAATTAATGTTCAGTAACATTTCCACCTAAAATTTAAAATAAGCTCGAAATTCGAGAAAATGTTATTATTTCAATTGCAAACTGTTGATTCTATTAAATCATTCACTATGAAGAGATAGCAGACCTCGTGTGTCTCCAGCGTTATAGTCCTGTCACCAGCTGGCTTAGATCTTTGAATAGTAGACTTGAGATGCCCGGGAACACTAGCGTCAGGTGATAAATTTTCATAACGGCAAGGAAAGTTGTGTGAGTGCGCCACACCAGATTTTTTAACCGAAGTTCCAGAAGTCCAAAACTAGAGAAGCATGTCTTTTACTTGAGGACTACTTTTAATATAAATAAAAATATAAATCTCATTACCCTTTTTAATTATTTTGTCACAACATGTTTCGGACATTGATGCCATTTTCAAGTGATCACCGAACATTGGTGTGACAAAATAATTTAAAAGGGTACTGAGATTTATATTTTTATTTATAGAGAAGCATGATTTGAAGTAACTTTTATTTCATATTTGAAATATTGCATGATATGAGATCTCATATACATATTGCATTAATTGGAAGCTCATAGTGGATGTATAGTATTGAGAGAGTGCTGAAGAAAAAATATACAGCAATTGGATTCTTATGAATAATTAATAATGTACAGTATAATTGACTGAACGCAGTGAGTCTATGTTATAATATGGGAGGAAAAGGAATTTCCTCCATACTTCGATATCACTTTATACATGTACACAGTGTCCCACGAAGAGGTTTAAACGTTTTAATTTTATATTAAGTGCCCATTCATGCACTGAACGTTTTCAAATTTTTCGCCACACTGCACAGAAAGCAGCTGTTTTCCAGTCCCTACGTAGATCTGAAAGACATTGTTTGCAGACGACTCTCGTCTGACGTCAGAACAGGTTTCTTTCCGGCCTAGGCTGGAAAGAAAGAGTACCCTTTCCAGCCGCTAACATGGAACTAAAACAGCTGTTCAAAAAACTTTTCATTTGTTTTTATTATTCAAGAATCAAAACATTTATAATAATATCATCTTATTGTCATTTGAAAGAATAAAAAAGTATAAAATCAACCTCCCACATAATTGAACAATCATAATCTTTCAAGTTATTTAGACAAATCAGAATAAAAAATGCAAATACTTGAGCAATTTCCTGATATTCAGATTACCTCAGATTTGCTAGAGCTATGACTGTGCTATGACCTTCCAGTTTTGCTTTCGGAAGTGCCTAATAAAGAATTATTCTCATATATATATTGTTTATTTTTCTGTGTGGCGAAAAATAGCGTTCGCACCACGGACAAAAATGTTTTTCCGGCTCTCAATCTTTTCTAGTCCTCTAGAACTTGAAAACCGATTTCGAGCCAGAAAAGTCTCATTTTCGCCCCTAGGTGCGAAATATACTATTACACAGTTTAAAAGTAGGTTCAATAAAAAAATGTGGTCATATTGAAAATTTAACCAACTCGCTTCCTAGAAAAACTTCTGACGTCATTTTGTTTCTACGAAGGTTAGGGAGCTGAAATTTCCCCAGTATATTTTTAGGCATTGACAAGACATAGGATCGGCAACGTTTTGGTCCTATCTTTCTCCACTCCATTATAACGTCGACCTAACTATAGTATAGAGCTATAGAGTTTCATGTAGAGGATATACGTAGGACAACTATTCTAGTTCTAGAATATCATATTATACAGAGGATAATATAAGTAGAGATCGAGCAACGCACACTGATTCATAAATATTTATTAGTGTAATTTAGCATGATTTTTACTTTCCTTGCCCTATTACCATAGGTAAGGAAAGTATTGCTTTCCAAAAGAATTTAAGGTACCCTAATTTCATGTTTTCTATACGTTTCAAGGTCCCCTGAGTCCAAAAACATGATTTTTGGGTGTTGGTCTGTGTGTGTGTGTCTGTGAACACGATAACTCCATTCCTAATTAACCGATTGACTTGAAATTTAAAACTTAAGTTCCTTATACCATGAGGATCCGACAATAAGAAATTCAATTCAAAATGGCGGAAAAAATGGCAGATAATGGCTAAAAAACCATGTTTTTCACGGTTTTCTCGAAAACGGCTCTAACGATTTGCTTCAAATTTATACCCTAGATAGCTATTTATAAGCCTTATCAACTGACATGAGTCTCATTTCTGGGAAAATTGCAGGAGCTCCGTAATATTCCTGAGAAGAATGAATTTTGTTAAATTTCTATCACGATTTTCTCAAAAATGACTTGACCGATTTTTTTTCAAATTCATACCCTGAATAGTTATATATCAGCTCTATTAACTGGCATGAGTCTACTCCCTGAGAAATTAACAGGGGGTCCACCCCATCCCTGAGAAATTTACTTTGTAACCTCCTTCTCGTGCGTGAGGTAGGTAGGTAGAGCAGTTTATTCAAAAGAACACACACGTGTCGATATTTTATTTGTAGAACAGCTGTTTTGACAACTCTTAAAAAATCCTCAAATTTTATAATTCAAACAAAGGAAAATGTACTCTGAACACAATAACAATAGTATAATCGTAGTTTTAATTATTTAGCCGCCAATCGGCATATTGTTATTCCCCTAATATTATCCTCGTTAATGAGGCTTATAGATCAATGAGCAAGGAAATTTGTTTGAGTGTACCACACCAGATTTTTTCATTTTTTTTTATCAAGGATTATTGAGCCTTCAATGTTCAGAATTGATTGGGAACTCATAAGGGTTAAAAATCACTTCTGTAAAAAAAAAGAGTTCGAAAGCTAGGGTGGGTCGTAATAAACGAGAATCAAGGCCGACAAATTGTATGCTATGGAACAAGTTTTAGTGTCATTTCATTCTTCAGAGTATGATTCTTTTTTCGTACTTAAAATTCCGTATCGAATTGGTATTAACTGCATGTCTCCCAGTGCAATTTCAAGGCTACATGCATATACATCAGCATAATCTATAGTGAGGTCCACGTTATGATGGCAGTGAAGAAAGATAGCAGAACAACGATGCTGATCCTCTGTTTTGTCAATGCCTTCTATAGACGGTAGCTGATACAGGTTTATTGATGTAATATTAACTGTTCATTCTTGTTTAAAATAATCAATCATATTTTCATCAAGCAAGAAATTATATTTTTCAATAGTTTCATAATAAATTTTCATAATAAAGATGAAAGATTTTGCTAATTAATTATTAATTCTACATTGTTAAAAGACGATCTGTCAACAGAGCAAAGCGAGTAAGAGATAGAGCTATTTGATTTGTTGAATGATAGACAAGGATAGCAGAACGATTGCTAATCAACACTGCCATTATAACGTGGACCTCACTATAGTGTTTTGTTAATCTGTAGTTTTTTCTCCATTTGCCTTCTCCAAACTAATATTCTATTTTTTTCTCACTCATTCTCCTTCACTCTCTCTCTCTCTCTCTCCTAATAAACAAGTTATTCTATTCTATTCCTACTCTCTCACACTCTCTCTCTCTCTCACTCTCTCTCTCTCTCACTCTCTCTCTGTCTCTCTCGTTTTCTGTCGCAACTTTGTCTCGTTTTATTCTAATTTCCTTTCCTCTAAATTTATTCATAACTTCTCTCGTACTGCCTAGCTTTATATTAATTTATACTTGCAGTCAGATCATCTTTGCTGAGTTTTTTATCCTTGTATCTCTGATTCCTATCTCTCTCATACACTTTGTTCGTGTGATGTTCTTTCTCTTTCACTTACCGTACACTTTCTTTGTCTTCTCAACTTCTTCAAACCTCTCCTTCTTCTTAACACTATTTCTAACTTTCTTACTTTCTAGTTTTCTCAGTTTTCCCAAATATTCTATTTTTCTCCCCCGCTCACAAGAGAACATTCTCTCTTTCACTCTCCCACTCTGTCACATGCTCTCTCTCAGGTTTTCACTTTTATTATATTCTTCCTTCCACTTCTTCGTCTTCTTATTCTTCTTCTTCTTCTTCTTCTTCTTCTTCTTCTTCTTCTTCTTCTCTTCTTCTTCTTCTTCTTCTTCTTCTTCTTCTTCTTCTTCTCCTGCTTCTTCTTCTTTTTGTTCAATATTTGTAGCTTTCTGACAAGAAAATAATATATATGTTTCAATTAGTTGATAATATATTTTCGTCATTGAGATCAATTATTTTGTTACTTTATTATATTCCTACATTGTTCAAATACGATCAGGCTACGTTGCGGTGCTATAATAAGGATACCAATATATCTGTTGAATGATAGACAAGGATAGCAACACCAATGTTAATCAAATACTGCCATTATAACTTGGACCTTACTATACGAAGATGATACGAAGATGTTACGGATTTGATACAAAGATGTTACGAATATGATACAAGAACGATAGACAAGGATAGAACACCATAACTTGGACCTCTCTATATCAAAGCTTAGGCTGAGCGCACACCAGTTAATCAAGACAAGACACGTTTAGTCACAAAATACTCCACATAATTGCTTATGAAGACATGTCTAATTGCAATGACTAATCAGTGTGAGTTGCGTCACAAGCAGCTATGTGAAGTATTGTGACTAAACATGTCTTGTCTTGTCTTGACTAACTGGTGTGTGCCTAGCCTTTTTCAACCGGGCAGTTGCTTTTCCATCTTGTCGATCCTAAAATAGAATGTATTGAAATTGACACCTGGAAGAATATCCACCCCTAAAAAGCCGACAATCGATTGAGTTTTCAAGGCTTCCCAGATAGCTTCGAACCCTCGATTCACTGTCAGTTCTTTTCAAATGGGGAGCTTTATGGTATTTATAAGGACTATTGACAGTTTGAAGGCAGTGTCAAGGCAGAGAACCGGCAACACTATTCCCTTATCTTTCTCCACTGTCATTACAACGTGCACCCCACTATAGCAATGCTCTATCAAGGATAAATGAGATATATAGATAAATATCTTGAGATGATGAAATTTTAGAGAATCAAAATATTTCTACTTCCCAACTGTACTGTAACTTACAGCTGATGATGTGTGAGCACACACGAAAGCATGCTCCTGTACAATATTAAATATCGGGGCACCGAGCTTCGCTCGTTATTTATTGACTTTCGATAAACAGAACACATTTCTTAAAATTATTGGGGAAGTACTAAGAGGCACAGCCCAAAACTGTTTTTTCCCGAATTTTGATTTATACACTAAAAATAGTCCAGAAAGTAGGTTATGTTCCATACACTTGAATTCAGGTTCAATTTTCTGTTCAAACATTTGGAAACAAAAGATTATAATCTAGATTATATACAAACCAAATTGAATAACACAATAACACTCACTAATCACTTGAAATTGTCAAATAATGATCAACTTTGAAAATTATGATATACTCTAGTTTAGGAGGATTATCATGTCATGTCAACAAATCAGATTATGTTGATCAAATCGATTAAAAATTGTCTAGCTAGATGAAATTTCTCGCTGATTGATTATGATTACACAGCTGGAAATAATTCTGTCTCTCTCCCACACAGGCACACGCATCTTCTGTTATCGAGAGACGACGAAATTATCATCTGTTATCCAAGGATGAATTATCCTGTTAATGTCGTTCAGCGACTTTTCCAAAGGATGAGACCTAGGGCAATCGAATCTTTATATCATAAACCTATTATGTTCCAAATTTCGTGAAAATCGTTAGAGAAGTTTTCGAGATCCGTAAAACATAAATAACCAGAAATAAAAATAGACAGATATAAAAATAACCAGATATATACAGAAATTGCTCGCTTGATTTAATAGGATTATTCCTTCCCGAAAAAAATCAAGGTACCCCAATTTCTAAATTTCTATACGTTTCAAGGTGCCCTGAGTCCAAAAAAGTGGTTTTTGGTTATAGGTCTGTATGTGTGTGTGTGTGTGTGTGTGTGTGTGTGTGTGTGTGTGTGTGTGTGTGTGTGTGTGTGTGTGTGTGTGTGTGTGTGTGTGTGTGTGTGTGTGTGTGGTGTGTGTATGAGTGTATGCATGTCTGTACACACCATATCTCATCTCCCAACTGACGGAATGGCTAGAAATTTGGAACGTAAGGTCCTTACACTATAAGGATCCGACATGAACAATTATTTCAATTGAATGCAATTCAGGATGGCGGCTAAAATGATGTCAAAAACAAGGTTTTTCGTGATTTTCTCAAAAACGGCTTCAACGATTTTGATTAAATTTATACCTAGAATAGTCATTGATAAGCTCTATCAACTGCCACAAGTCCCATATCTGTCGAAATTTCAGGAGCTCCGCCCCATCTACGCAAAGTTGGATTCTAGGTTCCCAATTATCAGGATTCATATACGATTTAAACAAAAAAAAAAGTGGAAAAGATTGAGCATGAAAATCCCTACAATATTAATGTTCAGTAAAATTGAAAATAAGCTCGAAATTCGAGAAAATGTGATTATTCATTTGCAAACTCTTGGCAACTTGATTCTATTAAATTTATCAGCCTATTTTTCTAAGGAGAGCAGTCACCAACTGCTCACACCAAGTTTGGCTGAAATGGCGTAAATGAGGTAAAAAACAGGGGGTTTCGCGATTTTCTCAAAAACGGATCCAACGATTTTGATGAAATTTATACATAAAATAGTCATTGCTAAGCACTACAGTATTAACTGCCAAAAGTCCAATATCTGTAAAAATTTCTGGAGCTCCGCCCAATCTATGCAAAGT
>NC_052506.1:79073394-79113394 GCF_014356525.2 Nilaparvata lugens
AGTTGAGTGAGTGTAGGTTGTAATGTAAATGTAACTGAAGCTACCTGCTCAGTTCTAAATATTGTAGGTGTAGAAGGGTTCATGAAGGGTGGTAGAATATCGAGTGTCAGCATTGGCTGAATAGGCAGTATTTAGATAGCTTATATAAGGCATGGTGACACCTTTAAGTGAATCTTATTGTAGGAAATATTGATTTTTTCACAATACATTTAGGCCTAATCAATTATAAACTGTTACATTAACTGGTACAAATGTATACATTAGCTATTTCGTGAGGTTGCTAAAAATACATAGCTGTGCCCAAGTTACCTAGTAAACATTATTGACCGAGCGAAGTGAGGTCCGAGATTCAAGTCGACGGTTTGGCATTCCTCTTAATGTTTAAATGTTTTTGTGTTGCGCATCAACGGCGAAACGCGGTAATAGATTTTCATGAAATTTTGACAGGTATGTTCCTTTTTGAATTGCGCGTCGACGTATATACACGGTTTTTGGAAATTTTGCATTTCAAGGATAAAAGGAGAAAGGAGCCTCCTTCATACGCCAATATTAGAGTAAAAATCAAACTATAGAATTATTCATCATAGATCAGCTGTTTAGTGGACTATAATACTACCCGTTCAAAAACATCGAACAACTTGAAAATGTATCTTTCCATCAACGTTAGTTGTAGCATAGAGAAACAATAGCATAAGTAGATATCCCATGGTATAGGGCGTTTATGTCGCAACTTTTTCTGTTATCTCAAGCCGATTACTGTCGATTATTGTAGATTCTTACTGTTTTGACCGGGTAAGAGTGTACGAACGGCACAATATGAGAGACTACCAGCGTCATAAAGCTTCACGGGAAAGAACTACGTGTACTATCAGCTTGAGATAACAGTAAAAGTTGCGACATAAACGCCCTATACCATGGGATATCTACTTATGCTATTGTTTCTCTATGGTTGTAGACGGTTGACTATAACACTAACCGTTCATAAACATCGAACATCTTGAAAATTGTATCTTTCCATCAACGTTGTAGACAGTTGCAGCCAGACCTGATAACAGCGCTCACACTCACATTCCGGGACGACACGTCACGGTACGATAGGACAGAAACCTCTATGTTTATTTAGGATTTTTCTAGACATTTTTGAATTGATAAATTATTTATTAATTTTTGAGAAAACATAACAACAGGTCAATGTAACTTACTGAGTGCGAGGTCTACTGTTCACAGAACTACTAGTACTCTAGTCATTGTAACTACATTGTAGTTAACCATGAATTATAATCAGGTAATACACAATACAATGCATTCTAGGTACATTGGTTGTGCCTGATTATAATTCATGATCACCTTACATAATAATTATCCATAATTCATATCCAGATTATCAGACAAGTTAGGGATTAATTACTAAAGAAGATCTAGATCAGATGATTTAGTGAGGAATTGGACAAAACAGACATTGAAGTGCAACGAAAAATCCAGATAAATAGAATTTTACAGGATTAGGAATCTATAAAATGCATAATCCCAAGTTAATCAGTTCAGTAGTTCAGACGTGATTCTGCGTCATTCGTGAATTTCTCATGTATAAGTCGATTCTACCCTTTATTTTTTTTTATCATGTAATGAAGACTAGGAGAAAATATACATAGAAATGCAGATTAATAACAGTACAATAAAATAATTGCAGATCATTAATAAGTACAGATTTTAGTGGGGAAAATGGTAGTAAATCTATATAAATAAAACTCACTGAAGTTTAAGAGATGACCTATAAACTTACGTTCAATCGACAATAATATTTAATCAATTTTTGAATCAATATAATATACAACATATTAAGAATAAATACAGAATATTCGAATCAATTCGATAATATTTGTCAATTTTTGAGCGAATCTCTCAGGCTGTAATAATGCACATACTTGTTAGTACAGCTCAGAAGTATCATATTTTTGAATGTATAATTCAAATGTTATGACTGTGATTAATTTTCCATCCATGTTGGTGAATTCGTTTTACCAGAACATGTTCTCACGGCTACCATCTGGCCTAGACTTTTTACAAGCTAGGTATTCAACCTCAATTTCACCAGTGAAACTCATCAGAAAATAGATCCCAATATCTAGATAGAACCCGCATTTCTTATCGAATAGTTACATGAGAGCTATCTCCAATCAGAGCCAACCAATATCCAATCAGAGACAAGCGAATAGTACTCTATACTCTCTGCTCCAATGTTCAAATACTGGAATGATTCCAGGAGAGCCAATATTATCAAAGTATAAGAAGCAGGGGAACTAGAGCGTGAATAAGAACAAGTTACAGTTGAATAGAAACCAAAAAATAGGTTGAAGAGCTCAAATCCAGATTAGAACTGAGATATAAAGCATATAAACTAAGAGAGGGAATAAATACAGGAGACCAATATTCATATCTGTAGATGAATATCAGTTGCAACCCTGCAGTGATGTGTGGAGATTAGTAATATATTATAGCGGCCTCTCATCTGAAGGTTAGATTAGATTGGAGCTTTCTATTTGTTTTTTCAGATTGATTTCTACAGTGTTGCAGGTCTGATGCCTAGTGAGATCGGACTCCCCAACATATATATGTAACATACATATTCATGTATGTTACAATATATATATACTGGCTTATACACAAATTTGAATCAAATGACAGTATAGCGAATATGATCAACGATGTCAAAAAGTATGGAAAATTATTAATGAGAATGAAGATTGAATGCAATTTGAATAACGATAGTATAATATTGTAAAGAACTACATAAATCGGCAGTGTTTCAACAAATAATTGTCGACTCTGATAAGGATATAATAATAATATCCCTCCCATCAAAACACGACCAGGAGAGAGAGATTATATTATATTAGATTAAGCTGAGTTTACACCAAAGTTATTAACAAAATGTTGATAACAATCCTGATAGATTCTATTAGTTTGAACATAACTTATCATACACATGAAGAACATATGAGTTTGTCAAGCTCCGTTCAATCAAATAGAATCTATAAGTATTAAGTTATTAACATTTTGTTAATAATTTTGGTGTGAACCCAGTTTTAGAGCTCTTTATTTATATATGATACTAGCTTTCACACTAATTTACATTGAACATACTCAACGAATTTCACAAGTATGGAAAATCAATTTATGAGAATAAATAATATTGAATTCAATTTAGAATAACGATAATATGATAAATTGTGATGTACCTTCATAAATTGGCGATGTTTCAACAAATAATTGTCGTTTCTCTGAAAAGGATATAAAATAATATCCTCCCCATCATCACACGAACGGAGAGATTGATTGATCAATTGATTTATTTATCGCATGCCAGGTCTTGAAAGACGTATTGCATTTATAACATTGCGAAATTACAAAATGATAATAAATTAATGTATGAAAAAACTATTCTAAATGTACAAAACAAGGGAATAATAAGTGAACTATGCTAAAAATAATTAAAAAATATAAAAGTATAACCTCATTACAATTGAAATATATTAAGATACATATGATGAAGAATGAAGAACATTGTTGAAACAAATTAATGAAGAATAATAATAAAATAAGTGAAAGAAAGTTATGATGAGAGAGAGAGAGAGAAAGATTGATTGATTGATTGATTGAGTATTTATGTAGATTACAATATAAACTGGCTTATACACTTATATACAATAGCTTACAATACAGCAGAATATTATAGATGAATTTACATAATATAGACTAGGAAAATAATTATTGAACTGTAGATGATATGAAAAAGCAATTTGTAATATAATAACTATAGATAATAATTATATTGTTATGCATCTACATAAATTGGCGGAGCTTTGGACATATCAATGTCCATTCTTCGGAAAGAATATTAAAAATATCCTCCCCACTAACTCTCTACCAAAGAAAGAGATAGAGAGAAAGAGAAGGAGAATAGTGTGTTGGTTTGTGGAGAACATTGTTAAAATGTGGCCTCTCTTTTCAAGAGGTAGGGATCAGATTAGATCATATTCCTCAATTTATGTAGATTGCAATATATTTGCTGCCTTAAGCCAATTAGCCTAGCTACACATGGGTACATAAATTTTGGATTTTCGATTTTTGCCTTCCTTATAAATACTATCAGATTAAATGGAACTTGGCAAACACATGATGAATCATAATATGTTTGTCAAGTTTTATTCAATAATAGAATTTAAGGGCAGGTTTCCGAGCTCGGGATTCAGCTAAGTTCTACACTTTAAGCTTAGTCAGAAAATTGGCTTTCCGAAACGTGGCGTAGTTGTAGTCCATGTCTAAATTAAAACTATAAAATCGAACACAAAATAAAATGAGGAGAGAATAGTGTAGTGTCCAAACGTTGCAACTCTCTCATTCATGAAAATCTCTGTTAGGGAGCTTCCTCAATCTCGGGATCTAGGGTCTCTGAAGCCTGATGATTTTACAAAGCCTTGAATACTGGTAGTTCTGTGAACAGTAGACGTCGCGCATAGTAAGTTACATTGACCTGTTGTAATTTTTTTCTCAAAAATTAATATATAATTTATCAATTTAAAATGTCTAGAAAAAATCCTAAATAAACATAGAGCTTTCTGTCCTATCTATCGTACCGTGACGTGTCGTCCCGGAATGCGAGTGAGAGCGCTGTTATCAGGTCTGGCTGCCGTCGATACGCCAATCCAATCAACCCATCAGAGAACATTCTGTGTTGTCGTGTTGGCGAAAAGTCGGTGTGTTGAAATTAACAAAATAAACTACTATAATGCTGATTTCCTACAAACTTCATTTCTCACTTTTCATGATTTTAGAAATCAATTTCTTTTCAATAATATTTGTTGCAATTTTAATCATCAGATTAAAAAAGAAAATGTAAAAAAAAATGTTTTCTATCAATAACTCCAAACTAGAATCATGGCCTCAGCTTATGGAAAGACAAAGTTAGTAGACAACTGTATACTAACGTTGATGGAAAGATACATTTTCAAGATGTTCTATGTTTTTAAACGGATAGTATTATAGTCCACTAGACATCTGATTTAAGATGAATAAGGCTAGTTTCACATTCATTCGGTTCGTTTCGTTTTCGGCAAATTCCGATAAGTGTGAAACGGTAATTCGGTTTGAATTCGGTACCGAATAGAAACCGCATAGAACCGAACGCCCCACTTGACACTAATAAATTCTATCAGGTTTCAATTCGTTGCTGGCGAGACGCTACTTTCACACACCTTCGGTTCGTTTCGTTTTCGATTCGTTTTCGGCAAATTCCGATAAGTGTGAAACGATGATTCGATTTGAATTCGGTACCGAATAGCAACCGCATAGCACCGAACGCCCCCTCGTCACGAATAGGTTTCATCATATTCGAATTCGTTGCTAGGGAAACGGGAAAAAACAAAGTCTTTTACACATGCTTGCCTTTTTAGTTTATCGTGATTATCTGTTTCAAAATTTTCCAAGTCAAAATCATATGGTCAATTCATTTCTGTTAGTTCACAGGAACATTTCTTTCTCAATGAATAGTTTGCAAAAACAATATGAAAGATATAAATTAAAACTCAGGGAGAATTTTTATTTTTCCACGAATATTACATGATTTCATCAATGGAGAGAAGAGATGAAGTTTATATACCATGTGTCAAAACAAGAACAAATTTTCAATTCAAAAAAATCATCTCTCTGAACATCAAAAATTGACAAAATTAAAAAGAAACTATTCAAATAATTCACAATTTTCAATTAATTTTAAAATTTTGTTGTTCAAGAAATAACATATCACAATTTAACACAAGCTGTTATATTTAAATATACAAGCATGAACTGTGAAAATCCAGACACAGCTGTGTTTAAGAAGAAAATACCTAATTGGAACCGTACGAATTAAAACCTGACATGTATGAAAGCCTCATTCGTTTTCGGTAACGAACCGAACCGAACCGAAAACGTACCGAACCGAATGAAACCGAAAGCGTGTGAAGCTAGCCTAACTCTAAAGTCTGATTTTTACGGTAATATTGGCGTTCAACCAATCAATCAAATTTCATTCATTGAAGTAGTTGCATACAAAAGACAAGCTTCACAACATTGAATCGTCACAATCAATAATAAGCACAGAAAGTACAATGGAGGAGACGTCAAAGAAAAACACTTCAAAGGAGACTGCTTTTCCTCTTGTATGATCCTTAAAATACAGAATTTCAAAAAACCGTATGTATACGTCGACGCGAAATTCAAAAAGGAACATGCCTGTCAAATTTCATGAAAATCTGTTGCTGTAAATGCGGAACATGAATATAAACAAAAATTTAAACATATAAACATAAAGAGAAATGCCAAACCGTCGACTTGAATCTTAGACCCCACTTCGCTTGGTCAATTACCCCCCCCAGTCATACCTTGCCTATGTACCGTTTCAAAGTCACCGAGGCAAAGCTACGGGGCGCCTACTGTAGCTCAAGTAAGATGAAACGTATGCAGCGCAACCTTATGGAACTTATGAGACTATAGAACTCATGGAACTTAAGAAACATATGGAGTTCTGAGGAGAGTACAACCCTGAACAATAAACTAAAAGATTTTTCTTTGTAGAGCAGTAATAGATCTTGGCCTCTCATCTCAAGAGATACAAAGAGAGAGAAACCACCCTCTGTATGATGATAGGCTTCTCTTCTCTCGGCAAGAGTAAGAGAGGTTGATTGATTGATATAAGAGGGAGAAAGAGAGAGTTTTGTGTGATGATGTGCTGAGGTGCTGGGCTGGGAGAGAGAGAGAGAGAGAAAAATCCTCTATATGATGATAGGCTTCTCTCGGCAAGAGTAAGAGAGGTTGATTGATTGATATAAGAGGGAGAAAGAGAGAGAGAGTTTTGTGTGATGATGTGCTGAAGTGCCGGGCTTTGCTTTGAAGCCTGTAGAGTGCTTATTCTCCAGCCGCTCTCTGGAGTGTGTGTACTGCTTCTCTCCTGGTGAAGGGTGGAATTTGCTCTCCATTACCCGCCTAGATAAGCACTCCAGCTGAGAGGCTCTTCTCCTGGAGCTAAAATCTGTTGCATCCTCCTAACTGGCCCTTCACTCGCTGGGTACCGGTTGCAGTTAAGTTACAAAAACTTATTTGCTCTTGGGATGAACACACGTATCGATACGTTGTGATTGCATGTATCACAAAAAAATATCGGGGCACCGAGTTTCGCTCGTTATTTATTTATTGACTATTAATAAACCGAACACAATTCTCTAAAATGATCGGGGAAGGACTTACAGGCACAGCCCAAAACTGTTTCTTTCCCGAATTTTGATTTATACACTATAAATAGTCCAGAAAGTAGGTTATGTCCCAAACACTTGAATTCAGGTTCAATTTTCGGTTCAAACATTTGAAAACAAAAAATTTATAATCGACCGAGCGAAGTGAGGTCTAAGATTCAAGTCGACGGTTTGGCATTTCTCTAAATGTTTATATGTTGCGCATTTACGGCGAAACGCGGTAATAGATTTTCATGAAATTGGACAGGTATGTTCCTTTTTGAATTTCGCGACAACGTATACCTAAGGTTTTTTTGAAATTTTCCATTTCAGGGATAATACAAAAGGAAAAGGAGCTTCCTTCGAACACCAATATTACCGTAAAAATCAGACTATAGAATTATTATCCATCATAAATCAGCTGTGTAGTAGACCATAATACTACCCGTTCAAAAACATCGAACATCTTGAAAATGTATCTTTCCATCAACGTTAGTAGACAGTTGTCTACTAACTTTGTCTTTCCATAAGCTGAGGCCATGATTCTAGTTTGGAGTTTGGAGTTATTGATAGAAAACATTTTTTCTACATTTTTCTTTTTTAATCTGATGATTAAAATTGCATCAAATATTATTGAAAAGAAATTTATTTTTAAAATCATGAAAAGTGAGAAATGAAGTTTGTAGGAAATCAGCATTATGGTAGTTTATTTTGTTAATTTCAACACACCGATTTTTCACCAACACGACAACACAGAATGTTCTCTGATGGGTAGATTGGATTGGCGTATCGACGGCAGCCAGACCTGATAACAACGCTCAAACTAACATTCCGGGGCGACACGTCACGGTACGATAGGACAGAAAGCTCTATGTTTATATAGGATTTTTTCTAGACATTTTAAATTGATAAATTATTTGTTATTTTTTGAGAAAACATAACAACAGGTCAATGTAACTTACTGAGCGCGAGGTCTACTGTTCACAGAACTACTAGTATACAAGCTTCTTGCCCTCCAAGATTCTTATCAGTTCTAGCATCACAAGGCATTCGAATTGAAGATTCTTGTACGATATTTACAGAGATTACAAGATTGGTGTGTAGCTTTTATTCATGTTAAACAAGCTTCTTCACAATATATCCTATTATATTAAGCGAGCGATTTCTGTATATCTGTATATATTTTTATAATTGGTTATTCATCTTCAACGGATCTCGGGAACGGCTCTAACGATTTTCACGAAATATGAAACATAGTAGGTTTATGATATAAAAATTCGATTGCACTAGGTCTCATCCCTGGGAAAACTCGCTGAAAGACATGAAAAGGATGATAATTATTCATCCTTGGAAAAACAGATGATAACTTCGTCGTCTGTCTAAACAGAAAGTGCGTGTGTTGGAGAGAAGCAGAATTATTTCCAACTGTGTAATCAATCAGCGAGAAATATTATCTGGGAAGATATTGATTGACTCAATCAAAATAATCTGATTTGTTGACATGCCATGATAATCATTCTAATTATATCATAATTTTCAAAGTTAATCATTATTTGACAATTTTAAGTGATTAGTGAGTGTTATTTTGTTATTCAATTTGGTTTGTGAATAATCTAAATTAGAACTTTTATGTTTTTAAATGTTTGGACTGAAAATTGAACCTGAATTCAAGTGTATGGAACATAACCTACTTTCTGGACTATTTATTTTAGTGTATGAATCGAAATTCGGGGAAGATACAGTTTTGGGCTGTGCCTGTTAGTCCTTCCCCAATCATTTAAAAGAATATTGTGTTATGTTTATCAATAGTTTATAAATAAATGACGAGCGAAGCTCGGTGCCCCGATGTTTTTGTATTATTAAAGTAAGCACATCATGACTATCAATATCCATAACTAGTCTACTTTAATGCAGCAGTCCAATTTCGTAATAAGTTAATTCAAAACTTACTTGAATATGACATGTGTATCTAGAAGACTGCTTCAACGTATAACAAAACCCAATAAAAACTTAATATTAGTTGCCCAATCCATTAAATCAATTCGTGATACTATTTTCAGTTGTTACACCATCATCAATTCCTGAACTGTAAGCTAATCTTGATGAATTTAAAAAAAAAAAAAAATAGGCCTATAGCCATCGTCGGTAAATCAAGAATCTATACACAAAATTTCAAGTTAATCAGTCCAGTAATTCAAACGTGATGATGCGTCAAACATAATAATTTTCCTACCCCGTACGTGTATAAGCCAGTTCCTTTCAGATTTCCAGTTCCTTTACAGGTTATCCAATCGCATTAGTAAATCTTAAATAAATAAATCTCTATTCAATTACAAGTAAATCACAGAATAACAATAATCAAATATTGAATTCAACAAAAAAAGTGCCTAGTGTACAGTCAATGAATACAATACTGCATGCTAAAGAATGAACTTTGTCTGCTGGATCTTTAATTACTTTCAAACCTTGTAATATTTTTAATCATTTTTTTCACAGAGAAAACGAGGTTCTGTAATTGGATTGGATGAAGGACTACTACTCTGTGACTAAAAAGCAATCAACTCTTGGTGGCAGTTGTGAATGGAAACTCATAACCACATATCATGGTGAGTAATCATCATAAATAATAAACCGAAAAACTATTCGAAGTGTGACTTTCGAAAAAGATTTCCGATCGCTGACACGTGTGTATTTTTTGTCGTAATTAATTTCGGCCGACGGTGATTTGATTATTATCAACTATTATCCACAGGTGGATGGGCTTAATTTGGGGTTGTACTGGGCTGCCCCTAACCCAACATCTGCCCCTATTTTTGTGCCCCAAAGAGCGTCAAACCCCGAGGGTTGTGAAACATCTGCAATACTGTACGGTACCTTTGTTGTATTACAGGTATAGGGTGGTTTGGAATTGGGATTCTATTGGCAAAGTCTTCAGTAATATAACCTGATAATAATGATTCAATACGAGATTAGAATTAATTTTGTTTTTTTGGTCCTTCTTCAAAATTATTACGTTTATAATGTGAATATTTCCTATTTTGGTAATAATCATGTGAAATATTTCTTCTATGTTTGGTTTTGAAGAATCTACATATCTAAATTCTGCTTTGTGAACAATAATTATATTATGGACTGAAAATTTTGTGAAATGAAGAACTACAAGACATAATCTATACCGGACTATGTGTAACCTTATCTGAATTAGGGAGATGAATGGCACAATGTTACCTCATTTTTCCTCTCTCTATCATTTTGATGATGTACTTATTGTTTGAATAGATAATAAACATATAGAATGGGTGGAATGATAGAAGAATTATTTTTGATAATCATTAAACGAAGGTCAAAAATTAAATGCTGTAAACAGCCACGAAGACTTCTGCTATTATTAAATTTATTATGATTACAACATCAAAATTATTATCATTTACAGTATGAACTGTACAAAAAACCCGCAAACTTAGGATGCAATGAATAAACACATAAAGCTTTGTAGACAATAATAGAACTATAGAATAAGTACATTATTGAAATGATAGGGAGAGAAAAAAATAAGGTAACCTTGTGCTATTCCTCTCCCAAATTTAGATAAGGTTGCACATAGTCCGAAATAGGTTAAGTCTTATTTTTGCCCACTTCACAAAATTTACAGTCATTAATTATTTTTACAAAGTAGATTTTCAAATTTAGATGCTTGAAAACCAAACACAAGTAATATTTCAGATTATTATCAGTAAAATAGGTAATATTCACATATTAAAGAAATAGTTTTAAAGGACCAAAAACAAACTTTATTGTAAGCTTAATTTTCTTAAGCTAATTTGAATCAGGTGCTGACTTCATAACTTGAATTCCACTATAAGCTTAGAAAATGTATCAACATTATGAAAATAAAGGATGGAATAAATAATTTATGATTTGAAAAAAATGTATATTTTAGGGCACCAGCAACTCAATCCCAAAATTTGAAATTGGGTTAGGCCCTCACATACACATAGATTTTTGTTCGTACGATATTATGCCGTCCTTATGAATTCTATTAGATTAAACGGAACTTGTCAAACATCTGTTTAGTCTAATAAAATATATCAGGACGGCAAAATACCGTACGAACAAGCATCGATATGTGTGTGTACTGGGCCTTAGTTATCACTTTCAAAGACGTTTTCATAGATATGTGCATCAAAGGATTGGGCATGAGCAGAGAAAACTTCTCTATTCTGCGGTAAGAGGGTAGCTTAGCTGCGCTAAGATAGGTTTTGGTAGTGTGGGGTGAATGTGAAGAGAGAGGAAGAGAGAGAGAGAGAGAGAGAGAGAGAGAGAGAGAGAGAGAGAGAGAGAGACAGTGAGTGAGTGAGAGAGAACAGGCGGCTGCTAATTAGCTCTCTTGGGAATTGTTGGATAGGTAAACATGATGAATGAGAGCCAACACTGAGCTGACTGAACCATGGCACATGTTCCTTGTCTATAATCCACAATGATCTGATATCATATACACGACTTTTATTCTTTATTCTTTTTTACAATGGAGCACAGATTGGGAGAGAAAAACTAAGAATACTTTGTAATATTTCTCTCCCAAATTTAGGTAACATTAAAAATCCAAAATGAGGTTATGTCTTCTGTAGATTTCCACAACATTTTCAGTCCAAAAATATTTACACAAACCATTCTTGTAAATTTAGATGTTTCAAATCTCCAAATAATAATAATTTATAACACTTTTTACTTTATTTTTGTTTTTGATTTTGGAATTCGTACATTTTTGATCTTGATTAAATTTAGGATTGTGAATTTGGGATTGTGTGGAGTGGTTATCAAAATTGATAAATAGTGTAATGTATACTAATAGAATAAACAAACAGGTTTGAATTTAAAAAATCATCAATGAGATGTTTGTTTTAGTAATTATTGTAGTCATACTGAGTTGTCTATAATTTGTATTTGATTCTCTAGTCATTGTAATTATAACAGAAGGAATTTTTCATCTTCATTTCATTGGTGGACCAAACAAGAACATGCTACTAATGAATTCAATGCACATTCTCCAGTAATTGTAATTACAGAAGGAGTTTTTTCTTCCTTCCATTGGTGGGGAGAACAAAAACTTGCTACTCTTAAATTCAATGCACATCCATACATTGAACTCACGCGTACATTGTCAGATCAGTTTCTCTCTTTATTCTTCATTCATTTATGCAATAAGTACAGTAACGGAATTATAGGGAGTGGAAAAATAAGGTAATCTTGTGCTATTCCTCTCCCAAATTTATATAACGTAACACATAGTCCGAAATAGGTTAAGGTAGACATAACATCCATTCTTGGTTTACACACACAAAATAAATTATTTTTTACTTCTGCATTATCAATGTTATCAGACTTTATCTTTGGGTTGATCACTCAACCCAATAAATGTCGATTTCTCTAAGGATAAAAGAGTTAACGCTAATTCAATGAGGTTCAATTAAAGGTACTCTATACATAGATAATCCTATTAATTGTCTACTGTGTGGAGAGTAGGCTACACTTATTCACAAACGAAAATTTTCACGATGATTTCAAAGATTGTGTCTATGATGTTGAATGATGATTATAACCACGATATTCGTGATGATTACTTATTTTCTTCAAATAAATTACTATAGTGAGGTCCACGTTATAATGGCAATGAAGAAAGATAGGAGAAAAACGTTGCCGATCGTCTGTCTTGTCAATGCCGTCTACAGACGGTAGCTGATACAAGCTTATTGATGTAATACTGTATACGGTTCATTCTCGTTTAAGATAATCAATTATATTTAATTAAGCAAGACATTATATTTTTCAATAATATCATAATGAATATTAAACATTCCGTTAATTAATTGTTAATTCTACATTGTTAAAATACGATCTGGCAACAGAGGAAAGCGAGAAAGAGATACCGCTATCCGCTTTGTTGAATGATAGACAAGGATATAGTGAGGACCACGTTATAATAGCAGTGTGTGATTTGCGATGGTGTTGCTATCCTTGTCTATCATTCAACAAGGCAGATGGCGCTATCTCTTTCACGCATTGCGATGTTACCACATCGTTTATCAACGATGTAGAAATTCAACTAATTGACAAAATATTTAATCTCAATCATGGAAATTTATTATTAGATATTCAAAAATATATTTTCTTGAGAAATGAAATATGGATTAACTATTTTTAGCTATAATGAACAGTTAAATTGATCAGATAGGCTATACCAGTATCAGCTGTTTGGGTGGCAAGGCTGAGATATG
Organism: Nilaparvata lugens; assembly: GCF_014356525.2. Lineage (NCBI taxonomy): Eukaryota > Metazoa > Arthropoda > Insecta > Hemiptera > Delphacidae > Nilaparvata > Nilaparvata lugens. The sequence continues at coordinate 79,086,938 of NC_052506.1, forward strand.
GCAATCCTTTTCTCCTATCTTCCTACACTGCCATTATAACGTGGACCTCACTATGGCAATACAATTGCTAAACAAACATTGCCATTATAACGTGGACATCACTATAGATCCAAATTAAGAGTGTAGTCACTTTTCAAAAAAGTGAATAAATAGTCACATTGCTGATGATGATAATGATGATGAGATGATGATGATGATGCTGATGAAGATAACCACGATATTGGAATAGAATAGAATAGAATCTTTATTGCAGCCATATCTGAGTTCATCATATCAGATACAATACAAGAGTCAGATGTTTACAACACTAGCCGTCAGGCTCGCTTCGCTCGCCATATCCGTCTAGACCCCCGACTGGGTCGTCCAAGAATGAGATCAACAATCTCGCTTCGCTCGCCTGCATTTATCATTTTTATCATATGTTAGGACAATCCAGTCGGGGATCCAGACTGAACGTCTGGCTAAAAGGATATGGCGAGCGAAGCGAGCCTGACGGCTAGTAATATAATGTTCCCAGGAATAGCTCTGATTGAAGTAGCAGTGCCCAATCAATTTTTCCGCAAAAAAGGCATTTCAATCTTCAACTTGGTGTCAACCTAACAAAGTCAACTCAACTTAATGCCAACCTGACAAAATTATTAATTTAGTTACCAGTTAACAACAAACTGTTTCGAAGAGGTACTCTCTCTAGATTATAGTTCTATATTAACATATAGTATGGACATTTTCCAATTATAATTACGAGAATAAGATGAATATACATGCTAAAAGACGAACTTTAAACCCTTAAAAACCACCCTTAGAGTTAAAATATTGCCAAAAGATTTCTTAGTGCGCCTCTAAAGGGCCAACTGAACATACCTACCAAATTTGAACGTTTTTGGTCTGGTAGATTTTTAGTTCTGCGAGTGAGTGAGTCAGTCAGTCAGTCAGTGAGTGAGTGCCATTTCGCTTTTATATATTATATAGAAGATTAAGTTAGGCTAGTCACACACCGATTAGTCAAGACAAGACTAGTCACGTTTAGTCACAATACTTCTCATCGTTGGTTATGGAGTCATGTCTAATTGCAATGACTAATCAGTGTGTGTTGTGTCATAAGCAGCAATGTAAGGTATCATGACTAAACGTGACTTGTCTTGTCTTGACTAATCGGTGTGTGACCAGCCTTACACTATTAGTACCCTGGCACCTGATTTTCAACTTATAACCTTATATTCCAAGCTAATGTATAAAAATCTTCAATCTTGTTTAAAGGGTTAGCTGCGCTAAGAAACGTTTCATATGATTTTTAAAAGTTTCATTCTCCATATTTCTAAGATCTTCAGGAAGTGAACTAGACAATTTTATGGATAAAAATAGAAATGATTTTTGTGTACTAGAATAGGTATACCGATAAGTAGTCAATTCAACCCTATTTCTAGTGTAATGGCTACGAACTACCCTCTGCTCCACAAACTTCTCCAAATTCTCCTTGACATGAATAAGGCTTTGTTGAGTAAATATTGAAGGTAGAGTCAATATTCCCAGAACTTTAAAATGTTCACCACACTGTGCTCGCTTAAGGTGCGTACAGATTTACGCACCGCGAAAATGAGCAATTCACTTTTAATCAGCTGATGCCAAGCTTTTTATATATGTATCTTTCCGTTTCTGTAAAAAAACAGATATAATCAGCTTATTAAAAGTGAATTGCTCATGTTCGCGCGCCGCGATATCGCGCGATATATCTGTACGCACCTTTAGAAAGCCCACAAATCAGTCAGAGACGATGATTACTTATTTTCTTCAAAGAAATTACCAGATAATCCGTCTGAAGAGTGCAGTCATTTCCCCCCCCCCACCAAAAAAAAAAAACAAATAGTCACATTGATGATGATGACGATAACCTCGAATTTCCGATTATTATTTATTTTCTTCAAAGAGATGGCAAGTGCACAGATGAAAGAAGAGGTGGAGGAGTTGGAGGGCGGAGGACAAGGCAAAGAGGGGATTTGGCGGTGCGCTGAGTGATTAATGTTCCTAGTGAGTCTGTCATCCAGTCGAGGGCCTCACTCAGGCTTCTTCACTCATCATACAAAAAGGGGAATATGTTTACCGTCTCACCCCTAACTGTACAAGTGAGACAGGGTGTAACCGAGGGAGAGAGATAGAGTGACAGAGCCATACAGAGAAAGAGTGAGTGAGCGAGGGTGTAGCTGAGAGACAGAGTGGGAGGATTGGAGTGTCTGTGAGAGAGAGTGAGTTAGAGCGAGGGTGTGAGGATAGGAGTGTGTGTGTGAGAGAGATTGAGTGAGAGAAGAGGATGGGAGTGTGTGTGTGTGTGTGAGAGAGAAAGTGAGAAAGAGGGTGACTGAAGTGCGCAATACGGAAATGACCGGCATGATATAATTTAATCAGAGTCGGTGGTGGACTGGCTTCCTTCAACGCTGTCAAAGTCTGACCGCCCGAGGGTTGATCAGCTCAAATAATCTAGACCTCACCAATCAGCCCTCCTTCCCCCTCACTAACTCTACTCGACCAGAAACATCAATCATTAATTTCGTATTTCTTTCTGACTTTGACCTCTGTTTAGATTGGGTTTCGTTTGGATCACTAAGCCATGTAGATTCCCACTTGATGTGACTTATTTTTAAGAATTTATTCAGTATAGTATGTTATAGCTTATGTCATAAAAGTTTATGTTGTATTCAGAATTTATCATCTTATTTAGTAACATGCATTAGCTCATGAGAGTAGCTTTCTTCATAATTCAAATCAAAATTTCGAATCAAATCAAAATTTTATTCACAATTCAAACAGTTGAGGGTCCTGCCAAACCCAAAGGTTTTTCGGCGGGTGCCCAGTTACAGGAAAAAAATGAGTTACAAAAGATAAATGAACTTAGACGAAATAAATATTACACTTCAAAGATTTTAAGTAAAAAATGAAAGAAAACTGATACAAAATGCAAAAATAAAATAAGAAATATACATCAGATTTTGATACAGAATTACAGTAATGAAAAAAGGGAAAAATGGAAATTTATTAGAAAGGAATGAAATAATAAGGGAAAAATTGTTTAACACAAGTAATAGTACATTTTTATCGTTGAGGCAGGCGGCAGTGACAATAAAAGGAAAATTTCAAAACTTCAGCCAGCAAAAATTGAAAAATACTAATAATGTAAGCATATGCTGTCGTTTTTTTAACTTGACGTTTCTTAAATTATGAGTACGTTTGTAATATTATTAGTTTTATAAATTGATTGTGCTGTTATTATTGAGAAACAACATTACATCCTTCTTAGAGTAATCACGAATATTTGGAGGTAGTCTGTTAAATAAGTAGGGATCTTCTATGTATATATTTTTACTTTCCTTGCCCTATGATATACAGCTGAACTCTTTGCTCTTGTGCTATAGCCATGGCAAACTACATTTCCTTCAAATCTCTCTGAATTTCTGAAGACAAAATTTACAGTCTCATGGAAGTGCAATGCTGGGACCGTGAGAAACCTGTATTGGTCTGTATGTGTGTATGAGTGTAAGTCCGTCTGTGTACACGATATCTCTTCTCCCAATCAACGGAATGACTTGAAATCTGGAACTTGAGGTCCTTACACTATAAGTATCAGACACGAACAATTTCAATCAAATACAATTCAAGATGGCGGCTAGAATGGCGGAATTGTTGTCAAAAACAGTAGTTTACGCGATTATGTCAAAAACGGCTCCAACGATTTTGATCAAATTTATACTTAAAATATTCATTGATAAGCTCTATCAACTGCCACAAGTCCCATATCTGTAAAAATTTCAGGAGCTTCGCCCCATCTATGCAAAGTTTGATTGTAGATTCCAATTATCAGTCTTCAGATACAATTTAAACAAAAAATTCCAAGTGGGAAGGATTGAGCATGAAAATCTCTACAATTAATGTTTCGTAACATTTCCACATAAAAATGGAAATAAACTCGAAATTCGAGAAAATGTGATTATTCAATTGCAAACTGTTGGCAACTGTTGATTCTATTACTATTAAATCATTCACTACGAAGAGATAGCAGTGTGTCTCCAGCGTTATTGTCCTGTCACCAGCTGGCTCAGATCTTAGAATAGTAGACTTGAGATGCGCGTGAACACTAGCGTCAGGTGATCAATTTTCATAATGGCAAGGAGAGTTGTGTGAGTGCGCCACACCAGATTTTTTGTACATTGTTGTGAACGAAGAAGAATGAATTTCAATGTTAATTTATTGCAGTGTTCAGATTTGACTTGGTTCAGTTTAGTGGAGTTACATGAATATTCAAGGCTAATAATTATGATACTGGTGAAACGTTAGAGAGAGAATAATTAATCGTCCTATCAATGAGGTTCGAATATGCTCATTCAGTCTCATCCTAAAATAGTATCGCTGCATATATTTTGTCGAAGGAGTGCGGAGTTAAGACGCAGCCTCTCTCTCAATTTTTGAAATTATGAATGATTGATTTCTGAATGAGGCTTCATTTACTCCTTTATTTATAAAGTAATAAGAGCATTTTGTCAATCAAATTGAAACCCATTCCCTCATCTCGATCTTGAAGTATCTATGTGAACATAATAACGCTTGAGGGACGCTTTTACTTGTCTCTGAAGAAATTGTTCTTGTTATGCGAATTGAGCTCAACCCGTGCGTGTCTGACAAGTTTAAATTCAAACTAAGCTCTGTTAGTCCAAAATATATCATAAAACTGACGTATTGGATTAACAATAACTTAAAAATAATAATTTTTATTGATTCATACAATAAGTACAACATCAAAATGATAGGGAGAGAAAAAATAAGCTAACCGTGTGCTATTCCTCTCCCAAATTTAGACAAGGTTACAATTTTAGGCTTCTTTATCAACCATCCTCTTGAAACTTTATTATAGAGTTTATTTCTCAAATATGAAATACTTCTACGGGATAGGGTGCTATCAACTCTTTCAATTGTGATTAAGTTTTGAGCGACTTGTCTAGTTACTCTTTGAAAATTTTGAATATTTTTTAATTTGAGCACATGTTTCTTAATAGTCTTTAAAATGAACAATTGTCTTATAGTGAACAGATTGGAATTTTGAAACAATGTGACACTTGGGAAATCTCTCGGATACCTCATTATTGTTTTGATAACTAACTTTTGTAAAACAAATAGAGGTTTTAAAGTTGAATCAAAAGTTCCTCCCCATATAGAATTACCATACTGAACTAAGGATTGGAATAGAGCAAAATAAACAGATTTTAGTAATTTTAGACTCAAAATACTTCTAAGCATGTACATTTTTAAATTGACCACCCTTAATTTTCTACAAAGGTAGCTAATCTGAGGTGACCAGCGTAGATGCTTATCAACAAAAATACCAAGATACTTGTAATTGTTTACACTCTCAATAACCTCATTGCAAGAATCACATGGATACCTGTTACAAGCATTATTCAAACAAAGCCTGTTCATATCTAGATCTCCTCTTGTTGTTGGACTGAAGGTCATACATTTTGTTTTACCAAGATTTAGTCTCAAATAATTACATTTTAGCCACTGAGAAACCTTATAGTAACCCACTTTTGTTTGCTTGATAACATCTTCCCAGGAACCTTCTTGGAAGATAAGTGCTGTGTCATCAGCAAAACAAATTGTCTTAGACCCAACTGAGTCCAGTACACTAGGCAGGTTATTAACATAGATCAAAAATAAAACTGGTCCCAATACAGTCCCTTGAGGTAGACCCCATGTCACATCTCTAATCTCACTATTACTACCACCACAGCTAACGATTTGGCTTCTACCCCTTAGATAACTTTCAAAGAAATCTAACTCTATTCCTTGAATACCAATATTAGATAGTTTCTGGATCATTTTATCATGTGGTACTGTGTCAAAAGCCTTGGCCAGGTCCAGAAACATTACCAAGGTTTTTTTATTTGTTTTGAAACCATTGTATATTGTCTCAGTTAAGGACTCCAATGCATCCTCTGTGCTTCTACCCTGTTGGAAACCAAACTGCCTCTTATCAAGGATTTTATTAACATCTAGATATTCAACTAATCTTTTCTTTACCAATTTTTCGAAAATTTTAGAAATAGAACTTAGCAAGCTAATTGGTCTATAATTTTGAGGTATTTCTTTACTCCCCCCCTTGTGTAAAGGAATAACTTTTGCATGCTTGAAATGCAAGGGAAAGTATCCAGATGAAAAACAACAATTGAAAATTTCTGAAAGAGGTTTAGAGATTGTGTCAGTTAATAGTTTTAGCACGCTGTTGGATATGTTATCCCATCCAGGTGCCTTATTATCATTCAAACTTTTGATTACTTCCTTGATTTCTGTTTCAGTAACAAAATTGAAATTAAATGCATTTTCAATATCTATTGTTTGTTCCAAATATTGATCTTCATTCTGTCCATGTATATCAATTTCCTGCGCTTGATTTATACCTACATTCACAAAATAGTCATTCAAAGCATTAAGATCTTGATTTACATGTAATTGTGAATTCTTATTTACCCCAATAATTGCTTGATTTATCACAGACCATATCTTCTTAGGGTCACCTTGAGCTTTATTTATTTCTGATTGATGATATAAATATTTGGCTTTTCTAATTAGATCTACTATTCTATTTCTGTAAGACAGGAATTTCCTTCTCAGCTCTACATTAAATGGTTCATTTTTCAATCTTTTATATAATCTATCTCTTATAGTTATGGACTTTAGAATTCCATTGGACATCCAAGGTTTCAAATGTTTTTCAGTTAAATTAACCTTTTTAATAACTGTTGCTCTACTGATGCACGTTTTTACATTATTTACAAATTCATTTACTAATGTTTCAATACTTCTATTCGCGTCAATCTCCCAATTCATTAAAGCACTCTCCTCTAACAACTTTTCTTTATTAACATTCCTCACTTCAATAAACTTACATGGCTTACTAGATCGAGAACAAACATCTTTTTTAATTGATGCGTGAAGAGCAGTCGCATAATGATCAGTAATTGACATTTCTAATACAGCAGTTTTTAATGAGTCATTATGTTTGGATTTAGAAAAAATATGGTCTAAACAAGTATTTGAAGCAGGACGAGTTTTTCTATTGACAAAGGACTCAAACCCATGCGAACTCATAATAGACAAATAATCATGCGTTTTTTTTAGAGTTACATAACAAATCAATATTTACATCACCTATCACTAATGAATAATCAAAATTAAAGCATGAACCATTCATATAATTATCAAGTTGTTCTATAAATAAAGGTATACTTGTACTAGGAGATCTATAAACGGATGTTACTAAATATTTATTATTTTTAGTTTGCAGCTCAACAGCTAAGAAAGGATATTCGTTTGGACTATCAATTTTTTTCGAGGAAATACTATTAGCTACATACATGACAATTCCATCTGAACGATTCAAGGAGTTACTTTTTATATATAAATTATAGCCATTAATGTTTAACAGTGATTTTTCTTCTTCAGAAGTCCAGGTTTCAGTAAAAATTAGAACCTCAAATTTTGTTCTCATGCTGTTCAAAATAATGAGAATTTGATCAAAATTTCTTTTCAAACTTCTTATATTTAAACTAAAAATATTCAATTCATAATTAAGGGGCTGGATATAGTTCAAGTATTCATCGGTACTTTCACATTCCCTAACACTGTTAATACTATCTACAAATTGCGTGAGATCATTCATAATAAATGTTTAATCAAACCTGTAGCAACACTTTATTCCTCTCCGTTGATAACTTTTTTCAGATGGTCCAGTCCCTTGACTTTGAATACAGGTGAGCCCTCCGACTTCTTAGCGCACATTTGTGAACCACGAAACCAGACGAATTTCCAATCATTTTCCCTAGCTAACTCACGAGCGGCTTTCAGTTCTTTAGCACTCTTGGCAGTCAGCTGATTCATTAGCCTGAAGTGTCCGTTCGGCAGGTTTCTGTTGATTTTTTTCACGTCGATTCCGGGGCTGCTCCTATCTTCTCTGCTTATGGTTTGGAAAGCCGTCATCCATTTGTCCCTCATACTCCTTCTCAAGAACCTGACGACAATCATCGGTGTAGTCTCTCGGTTCATGGATGGCAGTCTGTGAGCGACGCTGATTTCGTTTGATGAAAAATCAGACACTTGGAGAGCACTGGCTACGCCTTGTAGGATTTCGTCCATGTTTTCGTTCTTTGTTGCAGGTATACCGGTTAATAATAAATTTTCCCTCCTGGTATATTCTTCTAATATTTCATTTCTCTTAGAAAGAAATTTCACTTCTTCTTTCAATTTTTGGTTTTCAGTGATTAATTGTTCATTAGCTTTTTTGATTTCTCCGATATCCGATTTGAAACTATCAAAACTATCCGAAACAAATTTTACTGAGTGAGTTAGTTCCCCTAATTGTTGATCAATATCTTTTTTCAACGATTTTGAAAACTGTTCAAATAAAACAGTCATTTTTCGCATTAAAACATCACTTTCCATTTCACTCTCTTCTTGACCTGGTGACACAGACACCTGTTTACAAGCACTGCACTTCCATTTATTCCGATTATCCTTTGAAAGTTTTTTGAAGTTCTTTTCGGTTAAATAGTGGCAGATGTAATGACATTTTTGTTTACACGAAGCACAAATTATTGAGTCTTCATCACTGAAATTGCCGAGGCAAACGTTGCAGTTATTCATATTTCAAACGTATCTATAATATGCGAGCTAAACAGAATACGAGTTTGATGTGTAGACGGTCACGATAAACAAGTCAGTACACTCAATAATAGATAAGCTGCAAACAATAGTACAATTCACTCCTTGTCACCACAAACACGTCCGCTCGTCACCGCTGCTCGACTAAGACTGATTTTATTGCATCCAACCCAAAGCTATGTATAAAAGATATTCATTGATCAGAAACAAAAACAAGAATTTTAATAGACAGGCACAAAGTTTAATGAATGGATGAAAGTATTATGAGTTACTAGCAGATAACCCGTGCTCCGCAAGGGTCTATTTTAAAACATGTCAAACTGAAAACTTGACCGAGTGGAATCTTGAAGAAGTGTAAATAGGCCTAAACCATCCTCGGTTAATTAAGAATCTATAATATGCAAAATTTCAAGTTAATCAGTCCAGTCGTTCAGAAGTGATGATGCGTCAAACATAATTTCCCTATCCCGTACATGTATAAGTCAGTTCTTTACTTTATAATTGTACTAGCAGGTAACCCGTGCTTCGCAAAGGTCTTTCTTAAAACTTGACGTAATGAAATCTAGAAGAATTCAAAATAGGCCTATAAGAATCCTCGGTTGATTAAGAATTTATATGTTGCATTTCAAGTAAATCAGTATGACCACCTTTCAATTAAAAAATAGAAGTTGGATTCAAAATGGCGGAAAAAATTTGGGTGTGACGGAAAACCTGTTTTTAACTGTTTGAGAAATCTTCTGCTGCTTCCATACAAACTGGAAGCATGACAAATAATTGAAAACTTGACAAACTGAAAACTTGATGTAATCAAATCTTGAAGAATTTAAAATTGGTCTATAACCACACTCGGTTAAGCGAGAATCTATATGCAAAATTTCAAGTTAATCAGTCCAGTAGTTCTGACATGATAATGCGTCAAACATAATTTCCCTATACTTTACATCTGTATAGGCTACGTTTATATTCCAGTTCTTTCCTTTATTATAGTATAGAAGATGATACATGGATGGATGATCATTGTTATTTTACTAAAAGATAGAATAAGTTGAATAGTTTCCCTTTCAGAGGGAGTTTTGACAACCCACAAAACTCATTTTTTATTTGAAGATATAACAAAAAGGTGCATATGACCTTATTTTTTTTGTTCAGCTTGCCGAAATACCCCTCATTCCAATATTAAAATTTTCGACTGACTGTACATTGAGTCAGTCATTCTATCAGGGCTCGAATAATTTTGAAATTTTAATTAATCAAAAATGGAAGAATACAATTTCTTTATGTAAATAACAACACCTTCATTCAAAGACATATTAACTGCGTGTGTTTTCATATTGCCGATACAGCATTGATGAAACTGTAGACGTTTATTTAGCTCTTTGTCTCGAAAATTGTTCTAGCTGAAAAATTAATAATCCATGCCACGTGTAGGCCTAAACATTGCATCAGGAAAACGAAGTTTCAAAACTATGTTCTTCAGGTAGAAAGCAATATTATAGAAACAGATGTTCCTTTTTTAATTTCGACCATATGATTTGGTGATTTTTTAATGAAATCGAATGTACCATTAATGAATTTTAAACATTAATTCTGAAAAATCTAGAAGGAAAATTAAAATTTGGGCCTCCAGGTGCACGAGATTGATATTTTTAGAACCTATGTGCAAAATTTGGAGATCTAAATCATTCCCGTTTTTCCGGTATGCAATCCACAAGTTGACATGTTTTGATGCGAACAAACGAGCACACGAACAAACACAACCCTACTCTCTCCTATTCTATTATAGAAGATGGATAAGAATTGACCTGATCCATACTTACAAACTGTAATTGCATTCGGAATTCGATGAGAGAAATAGCAGATAGCACCCATCTGAGACGATACTTTCCTAACGCGGTTAGTCCATGTCATCATATTATGTGACATTATGAGCTGCTATTGTTATTGAATTAGCAGCGCAATACTGTCCGGATGTTGCAGTCCTAAGTGTATTGGATCCTGGCAGACCACCGGCCTGGAAAACCCCGGGGTATAAGAGGCCGGCGTCTGTTTGCACTCTGTCACATTTTCCCGGACTGTTGAAGGGTGAGCTGGTTTTTCCGAGAGGGTTTTTCCGGTGTTTTCAATGCTTGCTGTCCGGATGATAATGTGGTTCTCGGTGTTTTGAAAGAGTTTGTTCGTGAAGGTATTCAGGAATAAGGTTCGTGAAGGTATTTATAAACTAGTAGTTCTGTGAACAGTAGACCTCACGGTCAGTAAGTTACATTGACCTGTTGTTATGTTTTCTCAATTTTCTTATTTATGAATTTAAAATGTCTAGAAAAAATCCTAAATAAACATAGAGCTTTCTGTCCTATCGTACCGTGACGTGTCGTCCCGGAATGTGAGTGTGAGCGCTGTTATCAGGTCTAGCTGCAACTGTCTACAACATTGATGGAAAGATTCATTTTCAAAATGTTTGATGTTTTTGTACGGGTAGTATTATAAATAGTCAACTTTCTACTAACGTTGATGGAAAGATCCATTTTCAAGATATTCGATGTTTTTGAACGAGTAGTATTATAGTCCACTAAACAGCTGATTTATGATGAATAATTAGGTATTCTATAGTCTGATTTTTACTCTAATATTGGCGTATGAAGGAGGCTCCTTTTTCCTTTTATATTATCCTTGAAATGCTAAATTGAAAAAAAAACCTTATGTATACGTTGACGCGCAATTTTTAAGGAACATACCTGTCAAATTTCATGAAAATCTATTACCGCGTTTCGCCGTAAATGCGCAACATATAAACATTTAAACATTAAAACATTAAGAATAATGTCAAACCGTCGACTTGAATCTTAGACCTCACTTCGCTCGGTCAATAAGGTTCGTGAGGATATTGATTCAGTTTTTACAAGTTTGTGTCTCTTGAATGGTTCCGAATTTTCTTAAATAACTCAATATTATTCGTTACAAGTGGTAATTGAGTGGAATATTTCTAATTAATTCAAGCCATCTAAATTCAAAATTTATAGTTTCAATGTTTATTTTGGACTGAAGTTTTATAAAAATTGTCCACGTGAAATTCTAACCTCATCTTGGACTTTGACACCTATAAAATTTGGAAGAAAATTAGCACAATGAATACCTTATTATTTTATCTTCCAATGTTATTACATTAGTGTCATTTGCAATGTAAATAAATATATATTTTCCGATATTTTCATACAAGCTTGTTACTAAAGGTACATAGTCCGGTGATGTATTTTCAAATAGGCTTGTTATTTAAGGTATCTTTGTATGCTAGTTCGTATGGTATAGTTTCCGGTATTTTCAAAAAGTTTTTCCGTGAAAGTATTCATGTATAAGGTTCGTGAAGGTATTTGTAAAATGTAATAAGTTCAGAATAATTGCTCCTGAAATGTATTGAACTCATGAAAGTGAAAACATCGGAAATGATGTGTACTTTTCAAAGGGCAATTCTGGAAATAGTGGAAATTTAAGAACGGTGGACCATTTGAACTTAAGGTAAGTTACACATTACTGGGCAGTTAAGGTTTCTAGATTGTAGGTCTAGATCCTCTCAATATCAGGTTTAGTCTAATATCACAGACAAGGCAAAGGCTTCTTTTTTTGTTAAAATTTTGTGTAGACATTTTTAGGCTCTTATGAAAATATATATAAGCTCCCATTACATTAGGATACCATCAGAATACCACAGGCTTGTTTCTGTAATGATATGTAGATCTTTTTAGGCTCTTATGAAAAGATGTATGGGTAGTATAATTAGAATTGAAAGCTTTTTTGTTTTCCATCCATTACACCAAAAATCAGTTATGAATTTGTATTGAAAGCTGCTCCCTGTTGTTATCAAAATAGGAGTATTTTAAGATAATTCGAAAATTGAACGACCTAGTGAACTGAATCTCAATTAATCAATAGCAAAACACATCACATATACATTAGGAATGAGGCAATTATTAAAAGTTAATAATTATTAAAAGTTAAAGTATTATTATAGTCACGGTTATAATGTTTAAACAATATAAGCAAATACAGTATATTCCAATAACCCAAGTACCAAAAGCCTGAATGGGCTTCAAGTTATAAAGAGAGACAGAGTGAGAAAGAATGAGTGAGTAAGAGTAGATGTTGAGAGGAACAGTGTGAAAAAGCGAACACGATAGAGGAAGTGATTAGAAAGAGAGACCGGGTGAGAGAGAATGACTGAGAGAGATCAGAGTGACCCTGTCCTTCTTTATCAGTAGTTCTGTGAAAGAAGTAGTTCTTAAAACTGGAGCATTCTCTACAATAACGGTACTTTCACTGACCAGCCCAACCCAAGACCCAAAGATACACATTGACTTTCATCAAGCCGTGATCGTCTAGTGGTTAGGACCCTGCGTTGTGGCCGCAGTAACCCAGGTTCGAATCCTGGTCACGGCACAATTTTTTTGAAACCCAATTATTTCCGAAAACTGGATTCAAAGACAATAAAATTCTAAAATGATTTGATTAAGAGATGTAGAGTTGTTTTGAATGGGAAGTTGCAGTAATAATAGTTTCTAACAATAGTGTTATTCTGGAGTTGAAAATTTAAGATTTTTCTAAATGAGATTAATAAATTTTTTTTTTGAATGAATTCTATTTCCACCATAACAAACAAAGAAATTCTACGAACACTTTTTGGAAATTAACTTACCACTACATGGAGTAAGGCTATTGTAATTGAACAAAACCAAAAAGAAACAGAACATTTTACAGAAATTAGGGGAAAAACCTGCAACGACATAAGCCGGAGCGCATGAAAACTAACAAAATATTTAAATTAATAAAAACATTTTGCAAACCACGAAACAAACTAGGAAGATAAAAAATTGAGAAGTTTTTTTTTAAATGTTCAGTCTATGTTCGAACAGGATTTAATTTAATACATGATGGAGTTTTCAAGTTATTTTGTAGAATATAATTGAGTTATAGTCTACACTCTTTTGTAGATGGGAAGGAAACTTGATTAGTGGTTATCTTTTTGAAAAAAATTGTTAAGTATATGAAGATTTCCATATGATTCTTGTAGGGTTGTCGGAAAGCTCTCGACCGGAGTATAAAAAAAATTCTACTGCCACTAATTAGCACTGAAATTGGATCAGCAATCTATATCTACAGGAACCAGATCTATGATCATTCTATTGTAGTTGGAATCTGTTATTGGTCAAATTCACTTTTAGTTTGGAAAAAAGGCAACTGACCAAACATTATTCTCTTCGATTAAGTCAAAATATTTAGGCCTAGGTTATGTCCAAATTTATTCACAGCAAACAATTCTGCTACAAATAGGGCACATCGGGACATCGGAAGTATGATTTATGATATGAAAGAATTAATTGAGTATTTTTCAACCAAAAATTTGCACTTTCTATTAGGCTTCCTAAATTGTGATAAATTCATTGATGAAAATGGGCGTAGTTTACTATTGTTCGTTTTTGCCATTAGAGACGGTCACGGTCTTGTCATTTCTGGCAATGGTTTCATATTCAAAAGGGAACACCTCCTGACGGCACCCAGCCAAGGAGAAAACGCTGACAATAAAGATGTATTAACATTTACTTGATTATTTTCAAAAATGTGATGAATTTCGTTCAATAAAAGCCTTTCTTTATTTATTCATTCTATTTACTCATATTCAAAAAAGGAAATTCATTTATTGATATAATGATAATGACATTTATATTGATTGTGGGTGGGGGAGAAACGATTAAATTACACATAATGGAACATAGTTACATTGAGAAACGCTCGTCTAAGCAGTTAGCTGTGTCTTGTATGTGTAAATGATTAAATAAATTGAATAAATAGTATTTCACTATCCATGACGAACTATATGTTAATAATCCGTTAATAATTTACAATTCAATACACACAAAAATAATTTGTAATAAAAAAATACTTCTTAATTTAACTAAATGTATTACACATATTCAGCAAACTCCAAACTTTGAAAAAACTAAGAATTTTAGTGAACATTTTTTACGACAGTACAGTCTAATTTTTTAATATTAGTTACTAAAAACTAGTAGGATTTTTTAAAATCCAGTGTTGAAAATGGATTTTAAAAACTCCGAAAGCGCTCCACATGTGTATACCACTTTTTAATAACTAATATCCAAAAATTAGACTGTAGTGTCGTAAATTTTTTTAAACTAAAACCCTGATTTTTTTCAAAGTTTGAAGTTTTCTGAATACTTGAAATTGATTTAGTTAGCTTAAGAAGTACTTTTTTATTTAAAAATGATTTTTGTCTGTTTTGAATTGTAAATTGAGTGTGTAATTGAAGACTGTTGAAGCAGGACCTCCTATATACACTACCGGACCTGAGCCTATAAAAAAATGGCCACCATATGTGGTGGTCTTAATAGGAACTCCTACTGAGAAAAAATCACTAATCAGCTGTAAGAGAGTGTCTCAGTTTGTCGAAATCTCAGTTCGTCCAGTTTCTGTTTAAAATTTCATTGCCAGCCACCATTTATGGCGGCCATTTTTCTCGGAGGCGCAGGTCCGGTATGTAGGAAGTCCTGGTTGAAGTGACACATAACCTAGCTACATTTGGAATGTTGTAAAAATTGGAATTGGAACGGTTTTGGGCGTAAGCCTGTGGTAATTTTCTGTAAGTTGTTTAATTATAAATGATTAAGGCTGTGCAAAGGCAAAAAGTAAACTTTCTATTGATGATATTTCTCTAAGTTCTTCGATTTGTATATCATCAATCTATCAAAATTTAAAAGTTTTCCCAGGACAACATTTTTTTTCGATCATTACTTTTTGAGATATGAGCGACTGAAGTTTGAATTTTTGGGACAGAACATTTCACATCCGGTAAGATATAAATCCATGAGATTCAGAGGATGGACTTTTCATGGTATTGTTGATCTAGTAAAAAAAGAATTTTCTGAAAATATTAATTTTTGGAAAAGTTATTCAATTTACCAAAAATAACTCTACTAAAAGTTGTTTTTGGTTATTTTAAGTAAATTGAATAACTATCTTAAAAATCGATATTTTCAGAAAATTTTTGTTTTACTAAATCAACAATACCATGAAGAATCAATCAATCCTCTAAATCTCATGGATTTATCGCTTACCGAGATTGAAATGTTCTGTCCCAAAAATTTAAACTTTAGGCGCTCATATCTCAAAAAGTGATGATCATAAAAAAAATGTTTTCCTGAGAAAACTTTTCCATTTTTATAGCTTGATGATTTACGAATCAAAAATCTTTGAAAAATATCACGAGTAAAAAGTTTATTTTTAGCCTTTGCACAGCCTTAAATGAAAAAAAATAAATAAAATAGTACAAAACGGAATAAATAGGATTTAGTTGAATGATTCTGATAGTGTAATTTAACTCCACTACGTGAATTTTGTTTCAATGCATTTTCCTCGTTTTTATCAATAATTGAATATTTAAAAATTACTCAAATCTATACTTTTAAATTCAGTAAAATGTTGATTTTTGACTCACCTTCGAGCGTTTTGTTGCGAGCAAGAAGCGCTAACAGGACATCGGGGTTGTGCGCCGGCGAGGGTGGCAGAGCGGGGGGTAGAGCTGGCTGCGGGGGCGGTACAAGGGGCGGCAGATGATCCCTGTGCAGGTGGTAGAGCAGGCCGGGGGGCGGAGCCCCTTGCACGGCCGTCATGTCTGCCCCCGGGCCACGCGGGGCCCCCCACCACGCAGGCAACACCTTCAGGGGGCACCCGGCCCGAGGTCACCCCCCGGCGTCCAAACAACCCAAAATCAAATTTCTCACCAAAATGGCCACTCACTCCGTTGCTATTTAATTTTTTCGAAAATGTTAGATTCTGTCTAGTCTAGTTTGGAGAACCTTGTTATAGTCCCATACACTTTCAATTTTTCAAAAATATACTATTATTCCGTAGATATGAGATCAAACCAATAGAAGATTGGAAAACCTTGATATTGTAACAAATATTTACAATTTAATAAATTATTCTGTTTGGAGGCTGATATAGGTTGAAGGTTAGTGAACTTATTGGAGAACCTTGTTATTGTCCCAAATATTTTCAATTTTTCAATAAATTATTCTGTTTAGGAGGCTGTTATAAGCTGAAGGTCAGTGAACTTTGTTATTGTTTCATATATACTTTCTCAATTTTAATCCTCTATGATGGGATAATGCTCATTCTATACTCATGTATCATTAGGGAGCTTTAGTGTCGTGTCAAACACTTGAACACTTTCGGATACTCTTGAGTAAACCTGGTGAATTTAAAATCTATTCCTAAAGGTGTGGAGAGCCTTTTCATTGTATGATATTGTATCATATATACTTGAACAAGTTCAATTCCCTATCATAATATAATTTAGATTCACTTCTTCACGTTGGGAGGACTCTGTTGTTGTTGTTTTCAACAATCTATCACTAGATTTTTATTGAAACGGAGTTTCGTGGATTTGGAAACAAAATCTGTTTTGAATTCAACTCTTTTCATGATCTTTGAAATATTTCATTTAAACAAGTACATTATTTCATTGCCTAGGACAGTTCTTATTGAAAGTAGAGATACTACCGGTCCATGAATCTCTGCATACTTGCACGCTGAAACGCTTTTTGTAGCACATTTACCGAAATTTCACTTGTGAATTCACAATAGCACCACTACACAACTCATTATACCCCATCTAGAATGATTTCCTTCATAATTTTGTCACTTGAACTCATTCTGTACACTACCTTTAATATGTTTATTATGTATTCATTAGTATCACTTTGTTTAATTGTTCATGTTATCTAATTTGTTGAACTGAAGATCTAGTTTTGTGGAAATTATGATGCTGATCAATCATGAATAGGCGAATCCCTTTGCTGGTATCAGTGATCGGCTGGTGATAACCATCCCAATTGACAATCCTGCAAAGAATTAAAATTGTTGAAGATTATATTTTCAAGGCATGATTGAGGAGGTATTTACATTTTTTATAACAATAATTCAATAATCTATATTCTGTAATAATTTTTCGCCACACTGCACAGAAAGCAGCTGTTTTCCAGTCCCTACGTAGATCTGAAAGACATTGTTTGCAGACGACTCTCGTCTGAAGTCAGAACAGGTTTCTTTCCGGCCTATGCCGGAAAATGTACCCTTTCCAGCCGCTAACATGGAACTAAGAAAGGTGATAAAAAAAAAAGCTGATCAAAACATTTTCATTATTTGTGCTCATTATTCAATAATTAAAACATTTATAACAATATAATCTTATTGTCATTTGAAAGAATAAAAAAGTATAAACTCAACCTCCCACATAATTGAACATCATCTTTCAGGTTATTTAGACAAATCAGAATAAAAAATAAAAATACTTTGACAATTTCCTGATATTCAGATTACCTCAGATTTGCTAGAGCTATCACCTTCCACTTCCGCTTTCGGAAGTGCTTATTAAACAACTATTCTCATATATATAATTATATATATTGTTTATTTTCTTCTGTGGCGAAAAATAGCATTTGCACCAAGGGAAAAAATGTTTTCGCCACACTGCACAGAAAGCAGCTGTTTTCTAGTCCCTACATAGATCTGAAAGACCTTGTTTGCAGACGACGTCAGAAAAAGGGTTTCTTTTCCGGTCTAGGCCAGAAAGTTGTCTCTTTCCAGCCGCTCATGGAAGTAGTTAATAAGTCATCCGCTAGATCGGGCGAGTGTCCACTTTCATCATCAGCTGAAGTCGCCATGATTTCAGTTCCAGTTTCGAATCAAACTAATTTGCTTCGCAACCAGTTTTATTCAATTATTTATTGTTGATTAGTGCATTCCGAATTTTCAAAAATGCTTGAAGATGACTGTGGTATTCCAAGTGAAATTTTAAAAGAATCTGAAATCCTGACTGCAAATCTTCTACCACTAAAATCAAGAGATAGATACGATAGCTTAACGAGTATTCTTCATTTTGTATTCTTCATTTTGTATTCTTTATTTATTTTGTCAGCAATACCTGTAGTGTGGTGAAAAATATCGTTCGCACCACAGGCAAAAATGTTTTTCCAGCTCTTAATCTTTTCTAGTCCTCGGCCTACGGCCTCGGTCTTGAAAACCGATTTCGAGCTGGAAAAATCTCATTTTCTGCTCTAGGTGCGAATTATACTATTTCCCGGCTCTCAATCTTTTCTATTTCGAGCCGGAAAATCTCATTTTCTGCTCTAGGTGCGAAATATACTATTTCAAAGCTCATTTTTCTACTTTCTTCACATGTCAAACGGATATGATTAAAATTCTTGAAGACTACAAAGTTATAACATAGAGAAAATATAGCAGAAAGATATCTATCCCATGGTATAGGTAGTTTATGTTTCAAATTTCAAGCCGATTACTGTCGACTACTGTCTATTATACTGTTTTATCAAAGTGAAAGTGTAAGAACGGCATGGTATGAGAGCCAATCATCGTCACATAGCTTCACTTAAAAGAACCTACTGGGACTATCCGCTTGAGTTAACAATGGAATTTGCAACATAAAGGCCATATAAAATGGTATATCTATTGTAGGTGATGGTTTCTTGAACCATTCCGAGCTGCGATGCTTTAACACACTTTTTTCTATGTTTTTCAAACGAAATGCAGTCAAATATTTTAGTAAATAATCAAAAACGTTTACTTACTGACTGTAGTACTTTCGACCGTCTCGCGATCATTTTGAACAGTCTTATTTGACAGTAAGTTAAAGTTTTTGATTATTAACTTAAATATTTGACTGCATTTCGTTTGAAAAACATAGAAAAAAGTGTGTTAATACAATCATCGCAGCTCGGAATGGATCAATAAACCATCACCTACAATAGATATTCCATTTGTAGGAATCTAATCACATAGTTTGTGTGCAAAACATAGAAAAAAGTGTATATCTACTGTTTTTTTTCCTTAGGGCTACTCTTGATAGAAAAAAATATATAAATCTAAGTACCTTCTCTTACCCTTTTGCCATGATAATGGCATCATGGCCGAAACATGTCGTAAGTAAACTATTTCTAAAAAGGTACTTGTATTCCTATTTTTATTTCTAATGGTATATCTATGCTATTTCATTATATTGGACATTTATCTATCTATCTATCTAATTATGCTATCTTTCCACAATGGTTATGATCAGGAGATGAATTAAAATTTGATCCTCCCCAGCTGAAACATAATCCTCGACTCTGTTTTCAACTTTTTATTCAACCATTTACTTCTTGTTTTGTCAATAATGTTTATCTATAGAACTGTTTATTCATAACTAGTGACCCCCTGGGTTGAAGAACTCGCTCAAGAACTGTGTTTATTGTAATCTTTAAAACCCGCAAATTTTAATTTCTTCAGAGTTGATGAAAATTGAGCTAAGTACTTCTCTTACAAGAATTATTTGATAGTGGGTTTCATTGGGGATTCTATTTGAATGAAAAAAATTTTCTGTCGCTTCAACATCTTTGACCCTCAAATGAATCCAAAATCTTTTTTTTTTTTAAATGAGGTGGTCGTGTGATACATGATTCTGATACAAAGTTCCAAGAGAAAATAAATGGCACATTGATTATTATCAACCCTTATCATTTTGTTGATGTAAGAGTTGTATATCAACCAACTGGAATCATGTGTCAGCGCGTGTGATAGCTCCCAAATAGCCTCAGCTGATGTTATGAATGAATGAAAAAACTGTAGAAATTGCATGTAATGAATAATTCTTCAGCTGACTAAATGATAAATCTTGACAATTTTTTTCTCATGCACTTTCAATGTTATTTTTATATCCTGAAAAAAGACGAAGGAGTGAGTCAATTTTGTTGTCCAACGAACTTGACCTGTAAAAAGGTTCAAAGAATACGTGTTCAAAATTTGAAGCTGATTGATCAATTATTTATAAAGTTATTGTAGAGCATACAAACAGGCGGACAACGACTTTGGAGTTTAGTAAGTCAAAAGTGAGAACTCGATGACGCTCGTTCAATATCTATTTAATATTGGGGCACCGAGCTTCGCTTGTTATTAAATTGATAAACACAACAGAATTCTTAAAAATGATTGGGGAACGACTAACCGGCACAGCCCAAAACTGTTTCTTCCCCGAATTTTGATTCATACACTATAAATGGTCCAAAAAGTAGGTTATGTTTCATCCACTTGAATTCAGGTCCAATTCTGAGTCAAATTATTTGAAAACAGAAAAGTTCTAATTTAGATTGTTTACAAACCAATTGATTAACAAAATAACACTCACTAATCACTTAAATCTGTAAAGTAATGATCAACTCTGAATATTATGATATACTCTAATTTAGAATGATATACCATGTCATGTCAACAAATCAGATTATTTTGATCAAGACTATTAAAATTTCTAGATAATAATATTTATAGTGTGATACGGTAAGCTGATTGATTACACAGCTGAACTCCCACACAGGTATATGCATCTTCTGTTATCCACGAGATTATCATCTGCTTTTCCAAGGGTGAATAATTATTATCCTTATCATGTCCTTCAGCGAGTTTTCCCAAGGATGAGACATAGCGTAATCGAATTATTATATCATAAACCTACTATGTTCCAAATTTCGTAAAAATTGTTAGAGCCGTTTTTGAGATCCGTTGGACATACATAGATAACCAGATATAAAAAATATATACAGAAATTCATCGCTTAATATAATAGGATATAACTTATAAAAA
Source organism: Nilaparvata lugens (assembly GCF_014356525.2). Taxonomy (NCBI): domain Eukaryota; kingdom Metazoa; phylum Arthropoda; class Insecta; order Hemiptera; family Delphacidae; genus Nilaparvata; species Nilaparvata lugens. Next base: position 79,108,337 of record NC_052506.1, read on the forward strand.
TAATTATTCGTTTTTATAGTTGATGTAAATCAACTAGAGAACGAAGAAGAAAACAGAGAATGAGTGAGAAAAAGTGAAGAATTGATTATCTGGTTAGTAAAGGTCGAAGAGTAGAATTGAAGTGAAGAAGATCTAGTCAGTGGTTGAACCAGAGGTGATCACATTGTTTTAAGAGCAGAAAAACGAGGGCACTGAGTATGGGGTTTAGTCTCCCCCAGCTAACAACACCTGGCATAGGCTGGGCGAGAGCGTCCCTTTAAACCTTAAACCAGAACAACACGACACGACGCTTTCATTAGCTAATGAAAACGCAATGCACCACCTCACACTATCAACACGCAATAAACCCAGTTCGCTTTTAGGCCTTCCCAACAAACCTGGATTTTCTTTAATTACTTTTTTCATGTTGGAGATGTGGAATAGTTTGAGAAACTGGGGTGTGTTGATGGTAGGCTATTGAAATCTGTTGATGAATAACTATATGTGAGAGAATTCTATTCTATTCATGTCAAAATTTCAAATGTTTTGTGAAGAAGTGATGTTTGATTATTGTGATTAGGCCTATGGTAATAGGAATATTGGGGAAATTCAAATAAATTTTAATATTCTAATGGAACTTTGGAATATTGATTTGTTTATCAGAGATTGACAATGGTGTAATAACCGAAACCGGTCTTTCTAATTATCAATAAATCAGTGGTTTTTTGACAATTTCTTAGTCTTTTTCATTCAATATGAATAATTACTACAATATCAACTTCTCAACTACACAAAAAGGTGAAAAAAATATATATTGATTTGATTTGTGTCCAGTGAACTTGATTATCAAAACTTCGACCTGAACAGAGATTTGAGCAAAGCCTGGAAATATGGAACATATTTTCCAAAATTGTGTTAGAAATAGTAAGGGCTGCCTATTTTTTTCTTCCACTACGTGTATTTGTCATTGAATGGAATTAATGAATGAATAAATACTCTGAAACTGAATGAAATCTGGCAATCATGAGAAATTATTAGTTGAGAAAACAGATATCTGAAATTGTTGACATAAAAAATTTTAAATTGTGGCAAACAAGGATGTATTGAAATTTGAAGACTTTCACAATTTTTGAACATTGAAGATGAATTGTATAAATACTTCATTATTTTCAGAGGCTTTTAGCTATTCTAGCTACTAATAGCCATTTTAACTAACTGTTAAGCTGCGTTTACACCAAAGTTAATAACAAAATGTTAATAACTTGATCCTTATAGATTCTATTCGATTGAACATAACTTATCATACACATGATGATCATATGTGTTGGTCAAGTTTCGTTCAATCTAATAGAATCTATAAGGACTAAGTTATTAACATTTTGTTAATAACTGTTATTAACATTTTGTTAATAACTTTGGTGTGAATGCAGCTTCAGACAGGCAAATGTAACAATAGATGTATATTAATGTACCTAGAATACATATTCTTGCTACATTGGTTTATATGTTATAATGTATATTAAAATAAACATGATTTGTTCTTGAAAATGCACATTCTCAGCATCGAGAATTTATGGCCCTCCATTCCATACTATTTCTACAGTAAAAACTGAATGAGAGAACTGGTTATACTTTATTTGAAAGTAAGCATTAATAATACACAAGAACATGTTTCAAAACAACTGAACCTATTTTGTAGAGTTTCAATAGACTTCAATTTTGAATAGTGAACTGATTGTGTAAATAGCCCTGTAATGGGAAGTAGATTTGAAGGTTTATCCTATTATATTAGGCGAGCAATTTTTGTATATGGTTATCTGGTTACGTATGTTCAACGAATCTCGAAAACGGCTCTAACGATTTTCACGAAATTTGGAACATAGTAGGTTTGTGATATACAAATTCGATTGCACTAGGTCTCATCCCTAGGAAAACTCGCTGAACTACATGAACAGGATAATAATTATTCATACTTGGAAAAATAGATGATAATTTCGTCATCTGTCGATAACAGGAGATGTGAGTGCCTGTGAGGAAGAAAGACAGAATAGTTCAGCTGTTCAACTATTTGCAATCAATCAGCTTATCTCACGATTAATCTAGAAATTTTAATCGATTTGATCAAAATAATCTGATTTGTTGACATGACATAGTATATCATCCTAAATTATAGTATATCATAATTTTCAAAGTTCTATTATTTTACAGTTTTAAGTGATTAGTGAGTGTTATTTTGTTATTTAATTTGGTTTGTATACAATCTACATTAGAACTTTTCTGTTTTCAAATGTTTGGACTGAAAATTTGACCTCAATTCAAGTGTATGGAACATAACCCATTTTTGAACTATTTATAGTGTTTAAATTAAAATTCGGGGAAGAAACAGTTTTGGTCTGTGCCGGTTAGTCCTTCCCCAATCAATTTGAAGAATTGTGTTCAGTTTATCAATACGGTAAATAAATAACGAGCGAAGCTCGGTGCCCCGATATTGTTCAGTTCATCCATAAGCATGGTCAAGACATCTGAACATGCTTGAATCAGGTACGGTTTACAAGGAATGCGCTGGAACATAAATTATTTATATGGGTATAGTTACTATCGATAATTCTAGTGCACACATGTGAAACGTACCCTGCCTCACAATCTTCAATTGTCTTGACCAAGCTTGGTGAAATCGGCCAGTAGTATGATATTAGTTTGATATTTCTGTCAACCATAAACAATCCACCATTCAGGCTAACTTGTTCCGGTGGTCTAGTCTGTGAGTTAGAACAAAACAATGCGTAAATGAAAACATTTTGGAATCACCGAATCTTAATTGCTTGTGCTCATATGCTTATACTTGAATAGTTGGTCCTGATTTTAATTAATCTTCATCAACACTATCGTATACATTGTTTATTGATGATGGATTGGAGAGAAGATATTTGAAAACGAACTGGGCAACATTAAATTGCCTACAGATATACGCGCCGCGAACATGAGCAATTCACTTTTAATCAGCTGACTATATCTGTAAGTTTACAGAAACGGTAAGATACAGATATAAAAAGTTTGGCATCAGCTGATTAAAAGTGAATTGCTCATGTTCGCGGCGCGTTAATCTGTACGCACCTTTACACGCCCAAACATTTCGAAAACTTGATTCTGATTCCATTCAGTAAAGTTTCAAATGACTGAAATGTAGATCAGTTTAGATCGAACAAATTAAAATCATCTTTCGCAGATTTCGTCTGAAGTGGTTGGTCGAGACCAGTTAAAAGGTTGGAAGTTACTTAATATGTCCAAATCTAAACAATCACTCGCATAAAATCTGAACTTCTAACATTATTTGATTTCGTTTTAACATTTGGTACACATATCAATTAGCCTATTCCTTATTCAGTGCTTCATCCTTCCAAATTCAAAATTTCTATTTTTTTCATTTTGTACATGAATTGGACTCCGATTCTTGTAAGTGAAAATATAATAACTTTGTTGAAGTTCTGACACTGTGTTACTAGTAAATATTTGAGAAAACACTTACTTTTTCCTGGAGCCTTCATCAGGCTGATGAAGCTCCTCTTCAGGAGTGAAATGCATTCCTCAAGACTCCAAGAAAAAGTAAGTGTTTTCTCAAATATTCACTAGTAACACAGTGTCAGAACTTCAACAAAGTTATTATATAGTGTTTCGTCATGGAAAGCAACTTCAATGAAAGTATAACCTATCTTTTGGAAAGTTTACTATTTATAAAATTCGAGAGTAGAACAGATTTGGGTAAGGCCTGTTGCTTTCGCCCTGCCATATCTTTATTATGAATTGCAATATTGTATTGATGATTGAGAAAAATAAATTGAAACATTGTAACCTATAGGAACAATATGATTGGTAGTTTTGTGCGACAAGTCTATAACTCACCTTGTTCTATATCCAATATAACGTCACTTCCGAAGAGAATCTATCATTCATGCATTCAACACTAGACATTTTGAAAAACTGATTCATTTTACACATCCACACGTCCAGTTTAATGATATCCTCTACCCTTCATTAACGATCTTTGTCAGTAAAACCAAAACTGAACGAAATTGATAATCGTCTATAACATTAAAATGCATTTACGACTAAGGAAGAATTCCAACACTGTATCATCCATAGCACATCACTGTATCTTCTATAGACATGCCGAGCAAAACTGTAAAACTGTGCACACCATTTTTGATGAAATCACTTGTTCATAACATCACAGAGTTCGAATCATATCAACGTCCGTGTTCAACGAAAAATATTAGTATCGTAGTCTTATTATTGAATCGGCACTAGCTACAAAATTTGATATAATTTATCCACTGTAACTTGAAAGATCTAAAATTTTCACGTTGAGTTGGAATAATATATTATGGTCGTGAACGTATCGAAATATTTTTGAGTTCTTGTTTCCATAAATTGTCACTGACTACAGAATTTGACGAAAAAATCTCATAAAATTCTCACTTTGAGTTGTAATATATCATGCTCGCGAATCAAGTTCTTGTTTCCATAAATTGTCACTGCTGACTTCAGAATTTGATGAAACTATGCAGCATTTTAATCCCGTAATTTTACTCTCAAAGCTGTGTACAAACGTTGATTGATTTACCTACTAGTTGGGTTGGAATATATTGTGGTCGCGGACGTATCGAAATATTTTTGAGTTCTTGTTTCCATAGGCTGTCACTGACTTGAAACTTTGATAAAATTGTGCAATATCTCTATCCCAGATATCTGTAATTTTACACTCGAATCTGTGTACAAACATCGATGAAATTACTTCCCTATAACATCACAGATCTCGGTAACTGGTCACTTCCACGAACACCACGAACCGTTTTCCGAGTTTCCCGACACGCGCGCGCCCGCCATTTTATCACGACTCCATTTTCCGTTCGCGCGGACCGCGTTTGGTTTGGAAAAGCGGGTGAATTTTCGCGAATTTACATAAATTTGCGGCAGCACGGCTGTGTCGTGTTGTCGTTGACGCATCCGCATGCACGGTCACGCAACACTAGAGCGTAGGGCCCGGTTTAATTTGCTAAGTGAGGGGGGGAAGAACTAAGG